>NC_139698.1:2498456-2505956 GCF_964188405.1 Protomyctophum parallelum | reverse complement strand
GGGGGACACCTCATATGTGAACACCTCTCACAGGGGGACACCTTATAGGTGAACACCTCTCACTGGGGGGACACCATATAGGTGAACACCTCTCACTGCATGGGGACACCTTATAGGTGAACACCTCTCACTGCATGGGGACACCTTATAGGTGAACACCTCTCACTGCATGGGGACACCATATAGGTGAACACCTCTCACTGGGGGACACCTTATAGGTGAACACCTCTCACTGCATGGGGACACCTTATAGGTGAACACCTCTCACTGCATGGGGACACCATATAGGTGAACACCTCTCACTGCATGGGGACACCTTATAGGTGAACACCTCTCACTGCATGGGGACACCTTATAGGTGAACACCTCTCACTGCATGGGGACACCTTATAGGTGAACACCTCTCACTGCATGGGGACACCTTATAGGTGAACACCTCTCACTGCATGGGGACACTTTATAGGTGAACACCTCTCACTGCATGGGGACACCTTATAGGTGAACACCTCTCACTGCATGGGGACACCTTATAGGTGAACACCTCTCACTGGGGGACACCTTATAGGTGAACACCTCTCACTGGGGACACCTTATAGGTGAACACCTCTCACTGCATGGGGACACCTTATAGGTGAACACCTCTCACTGCATGGGGACACCATATAGGTGAACACCTCTCACTGGGGGACACCTTATAGGTGAACACCTCTCACTGCATGGGGACACCTTATAGGTGAACACCTCTCACTGCATGGGGACACCTTATAGGTGAACACCTCTCACTGCATGGGGACACTTTATAGGTGAACACCTCTCACTGCATGGGGACACCTTATAGGTGAACACCTCTCACTGCATGGGGACACCTTATAGGTGAACACCTCTCACTGCATGGGGACACCTTATAGGTGAACACCTCTCACTGCATGGGGACACCTTATAGGTGAACACCTCTCACTGCATGGGGACACTTTATAGGTGAACACCTCTCACTGCATGGGGACACCATATAGGTGAACACCTCTCACTGCATGGGGACACCTTATAGGTGAACACCTCTCACTGCATGGGGACACCATATAGGTGAACACCTCTCACTGCATGGGGACACCTTATAGGTGAACACCTCTCACTGGGGACACCTTATAGGTGAACACCACTCACTGCATGGGGACACCATATAGGTGAACACCTCTCACTGCATGGGGACACCTTATAGGTGAACACCTCTCACTGGGGACACCATATAGGTGAACACCTCTCACTGCATGGGGACACCTTATAGGTGAACACCTCTCACTGCATGGGGACACCTTATAGGTGAACACCTCTCACTGGGGGACACCTTATAGGTGAACACCTCTCACTGGGGGACACCATATAGGTGAACACCTCTCACTGGGGGACACCTTATAGGTGAACACCTCTCACTGGGGGACACCTTATAGGTGAACACCTCTCACTGGGGGACACCTTATAGGTGAACACCTCTCACTGGGGGACACCTTATAGGTGAACACCTCTCACTGGGGGACACCTTATAGGTGAACACCTCTCACAGGGGGACACCTTATAGGTGAACACCACTCACTGGGGGACAACTTATAGGTGAACACCTCTCACTGCATGGCGACACCTTATAGGTGAACACCTCTCACTGGGGGACACCTTATAGGTGAACACCTCTCACTGCATGGGGACACCATATAGGTGAACACCTCTCACTGCATGGGGACACTTTATAGGTGAACACCTCTCACTGCATGGGGACACCTTATAGGTGAACACCTCTCACTGGGGGACACCTTATAGGTGAACACCTCTCACTGCATGGGGACACCTTATAGGTGAACACCTCTCACTGGGGGACACCTTATAGGTGAACACCACTCACTGCATGGGGACACCTATAGGTGAACACCACTCACTGCATGGGGACACCTTATAGGTGAACACCTCTCACTGCATGGGGACACCATATAGGTGAACACCTCTCACTGCATGGGGACACCTTATAGGTGAACACCTCTCACTGGGGGACACCTTATAGGTGAACACCTCTCACTGCATGGGGACACCTTATAGGTGAACACCTCTCACTGGGGGGACACCTTATAGGTGAACACCACTCACTGCATGGGGACACCTTATAGGTGAACACCACTCACTGCATGGGGACACCTTATAGGTGAACACCTCTCACTGCATGGGGACACCTTATAGGTGAACACCTCTCACTGGGGACACCTTATAGGTCAGGGGTCAGCAACCCAAGATGTTGAAAGAGACATTTTCGACCAAAAAATAAATTCAAAATCTATCTGGAGCCGCAAAGAAAATGACGCATTATAATGCAGCTTGCCAAGCTTTATTATCTCCCGGGTTGCAACGAAACTAGCAGAATTTAGCATGCTTTCACTGGAAATGTCTTTCAACGTTACTTTTTTTGTTGTTTGATAGCTTCTCACTGCAGATTAAACATACAGGCAGTCAATCTGCATTGGCTGTGAAGGCAAAAGCCTCTGTCCACGAACTGTTAAATCCTCTGTTTTCCGTCGGCTATCTTTATTTCTCTCCCTGTAGAAGCCATAGCGTAGCAGGCAGCAGCCTCACACACCCACCGGTTTGTTTATAATAGACACCTGGCTGGCACGGCACTGAGTGTGTCGCATGCTATGACGCACATTTTAGTTTAGTTAAGTTTTCCAATTTTGTAAAAATGTGTAGAATAAATATTAAGAATTGCTTGTCACGTTTGGCCTCCTACAGAAACCATAAATGAAAAATAATGTATTGCTACTTTTAATGCTACAGGGAGCCACTAGGGGTGTGCTCTAGAGCCGCCTGTTGCAGACCCCTGATATAGGTGAACACCCCCATATTGACACTAATTAGCCCACGGACCCCCCCCCCCCCCCCCCCCCATTTGAAAACGTATGCCAGGGAACAAATTAAAATTAGACTAAAATGTTAGGAAGGGACTAGTGGATAAGAGATGCAGTCATTTTACATTAACCCATTCTGACCTGAGATCAGATTGAAAAAATGTCAGTCGTTCTTCGATTTTTCAAAAATAGCAGACCTACAAGCTCATAGCGCGCCACTCAGTGGCGCGCTATGAGCTTGTAGATCTGCTATTTTTCAATAGCCAAAGCATAACATGATGCTAACACCAAAATGGGTGCCCGTTCAGAATGGGTTAAGGTTGCATGCTGAAAATAGCAGATCTACAACGCTGCGACGCATTGTGAGCTTGTACGTCTGCTATTTTTTAAGTGTTCAAATCAGTCATTATATGACGACACCAAGGCCCGCCGAAATACATTTTAGTCGACTAAATCACCTGTAGATTTTAGTCGGCTAAAATCTTATGATATTTAGCCCATTTAGGCCTATAAGGCCGATTCTAAAAAAACGCCTTCTAAAGCCTGACCTAAGTTTTCTGAAAAACTTCAAATATTTATATAGCAGCATACTATTTAATACTGTACATACTGTATACAGAACCCAAAAATGGGTTCCCGGCCTGAGGGGGTAAGACACCAAATGGGGTTCCCGCCCCGAGAATGGGTTTAACCGACTAAAACTAGACTAAAATGTGACTTAACCCATTCTGACCGGGCACCCATTTTGGTGTCAGCATCATGTTGTGCTTTAGCTATTGAAAAATAGCAGATCTACAAGCTCATAGCGCGCCACCGAGTGGCGCGATATGAGCTTGTAGGTCTGCTATTTTCTGAAAAATCGAAGAACGACTGACATTTTTAGAATCTGATCTCAGGTCAGAATGGGTTAATCAGACCAGTGTGTGTCCAGTGGAAACCTCGTATGAATCTGATCTCAGGTCAGAATGGGTTGAAAACTAAAGGAAAACTATTGAAATGACTCATAATCCACACAGGCCAGACAGTATCTGATCAGCATTGATCCCACCAATGAGAGTCTTCTGGAAACCATTCAGAGCAGCCTGTTCGTCATCTCCCTGGACCAATCACAGCCCTCCGCCACGCCACTGGACTACACACAGGTACGCACGTGCACACGCACGCACGCACGTACACACACACGCACGCACGTACACTACACACGCACGCACGTACACACGCACGCACGCACGTACACACGCACGTACACTACACACGCACGCACGGACACTACACACGCACGCACGTACACACGCACGGACACCACACACGCACGCACGCACGTACACACGCACGGACACTACACACGCACGCACGCATGTACACACGCACGGACACTACACACGCACGCACGCACGTACACACGCACGGACACTACACACGCACGGACAGTTTTCTGAAAATCCTCATGCCGACCAGTGTTGTTTTCGTCGACTAAAACTAAGACGAAAAATGTTCGTCGACTACCTTTTTTCACGGACTAAAACAAATGGAAACTAAATGAAAACGAAGCTACGATGACTAAAACTAAGACTAAATATATTGACAATTTCGTCAACAAATAAAAACTAGACTAAAATGTTAGGAAGGGACTAGTGGACAAGAGATCCAGTATAAGTCATTTTACACTTGGTTGCATGCTGAAAATAGCCGATCTACAAGCTCACAACGCGTTGCATGTAGATCGGCTATTTTCAGCAAGTGTAAAAACACTCATTACGACGGCATCAAGACCCGCCAAAATACATTTTAGTCGACTAAATCAACTGTAGATTTAGTCGACTAAAATCTTATGACATTTAGTCGACTAAAACTAGACTAACACTAAGACATTCCAGGTGACTAAAATGTGACTAAAACTAAATGAAGTTTCAGTCCAAAGACTATATGACTAAACTAAAATAGAAATTTGCTGCCAAAAACAACACTGGTGCCGACCCCCGTCTAAAAATGTGTTGTTCCAGGGGCCCCTCAAAGATATGAGTTAAAAACGTTCACTCTGAAAAAAATATATATTAAAAGATTTGTCCAGCAGTCCAAATATTATTCAATTAAATGTCAGAGGCTAAGTGATGTCGGCAAGGTAAATGTTAGGCCTATATGGAAACACTGTCTCATTATGCAAGTGAATTAAATTCAATTGTGGTTTGATAAATAATAGGCCTATACAAGGAGGTTAAATGGGAGGCTATTGTGCAGTCAAAGTTACCAAATACAAGCTAGTTCATTCAGCATTCTTTAAGAAACTCAGCCAAGGGGGCACGGTGGCACAGTTGGTAGTGCTGTCGCCTCACAGCTAGAAGGTCCTGGGTTCGATTCCCGCTCGGGGTGCTGTGGGTGCTGGCGGCGTGTTTCCTCCTCCGCGTCATCAGTGCCCATACCCGAAGGCGGGGTTGGAGAAAGGGCCTTTCTATGTGGAGTTTGCATGTTCTCCCCGTGTCCCCTAGGGTAGGTACCCTCACATGTTCTCCCTGTGTCCCCTAGGGTAGGTACCCTCACATGTTCTCCCCGTGTCCCCTAGGGTAGGTACCCTCACAAAAACATGCAGTAATCCTGGTCACTAAACTGCCTCCCCCTGGCCAGCCGGGGCGCCTGATGGAGGGGAAAGGAACTGGTTGGAATAACGTGTTCCTTCCACGCGCTACGTCCAACGAGGGAAACTCCCCCCTGTCAGGTGTAAAGGAGCAACTTGGACACGAAGGAAGCATGAGTTCAAGTCCGTTGCTCTCCCCTTGTCCCCCATATATGGGGACTAGGTTGGTCTCCCCTTGTCCCCCATATATGGGGACTAGGTTGGTGGAGGGTGTGTAGAGCATTAGATGATTACACAGGGGTGAAAAATGGGTTACAAAATCGTGGGATAAAAAAATTAAATAAATAAATAAATAAAAATATTAAAAATAAATAAAATAAAAATAAACTCAGCCAATATCAGGGACGTGACGAATGTCACAATATAAATACTGAGTCCAGACATGTTCCATAATCCCCAGATAATCCAGCAGGCGCTGACCGGTGACCCTACCATCCGCTGGGGAGACAAGTCCTACAACAGCCTCTGCTTCTCCAACGGTACCTTTGGATGCAACTGTGACGTGAGTGCATTACGTGTTGTGTGTGTGTGTGTGTGTGTGTGAGAAAAGTCCTTTCTGATTGTAGTTTCCGTGCCAGGAATGGTTTACTCCAGGTTACTGTCGTTGCCATAAACGACAGACCCGCCTTTTGTTTTATGTGTTTAATCCGCCGTAATGCAACAAATAAAAATAAACTCCGTCTTCATCGCGGAGATAGAGACTAGACGCATTCGTTTTGATGACGAAACCAGGAAATCGTCACATGCTGTGGGCTGCTAGGGCTTCTGGGAAATTGAGGCCAATGGAAATGCATGGGGTACAACGCCTCATGGAGGAGGGTCTTGTGTGCGTCTTCCGGGTGCACCAAGATGGTGGATGATACGCTCGGATCATAACAAACCGAGGAACCCTTTTTTCGCTGGATTTTCGCGGATTAAAAGCCCAAATAATTCAGCGTATGCTTTAAAGGTAATACAACAATCTCGGCAGTGAAGGGGGGTTGATTAAAATGCGGGTTACGCGTTTAAACCAGTCAAACTGTTAAGCAACGTTAAAACGTTGTGCAACATTGTTCGTCGTCAATTTACAGAAAGTTGTTTTATTTCATAAAGATCCACCGTAGACATGTTATGAGCTACTTTCTGTCTGTCAAGAATTTGGAGGCGCTCGTTTGGAAGCGCTCGTCTTCAACAACGCTACACTATTATATGACATTGTGTTGTTGTTATTACATTATATCATATGATATTAAAGGGATTGTGACATTAAAAAAATGGTTTTGGAATTGTTCTTGTTTTTTTTAGGTTTTCTAATCTCAATTGCACCCAAAAAACATGAACTTTTAACATTCAGTAGATTTTCTGTGATCTGGGGTTTTCTGGCTCAAACAGGTGCTCTGATTTGCCGGCAGTAAGTGACATCACTTACTGCAAATCCCATATATGTCAATGGGATTTGCCAGCAGATGTCACTGTTTTCACTGTGTTGCCTGTTTTCATTGTAGCTCAAAAGGCCCAAAAAACCCCAAAGAAAACTTCAGACCACAGAAAATCCACTGAATGTTCAAAGTTCAGGTTTTTTGGGTGCAATTGAGTTCATAAAACCTAAAAGAAAAAAGAAAAAGAAATGAAAATGAATGTCATAAAACCTTTAACATTGTGTTATAATGTCTATAATATCACATTGTGTTTCAGCATGCTCCGTATGACGGCATGGTGATGGTGTCTCTGTACGACTATATTGACAAGCAGCTGAAGAACTCACACGGAGTCTGGACGGTAAGCTCTAGAACTCACAGCTTCTTGGGTTTATATATTCGTGCCACAATTATTATCCTTATTAATGTTCTTCACAGTGTAAACAGACACCATGGGCCCTCCTATGTTGTCGTCCGTGCTAAACCCCTTATCCCTAAACTTCTTTGCCTTTGCCTTTTTTTTTTATATATATTTTGAAAAACACATTCTATTCTGTCCCCCCTGGTGTGTGTTCCATCTCTGCTT
>NC_139698.1:2343456-2495956 GCF_964188405.1 Protomyctophum parallelum | reverse complement strand
TGAACAGAGACAGTGACCCTCCCCTGTGTCTCCTCTCTCTGTCTGAACAGAGCCAGTGACCCTCCCCTGTGTCTCCTCTCTCTGAACAGAGCCAGTGACCCTCCCCTGTGTCTCTCTCTGTCTGAACAGAGCCAGTGACCCTCCCCTGTGTCTCCTCTCTCTGTCTGAACAGAGCCAGTGACCCTCCCCTGTGTCTCTCTCTGTCTGAACAGAGCCAGTGACCCTCCCCTGTGTCTCTCTCTCTCTCTGTCTGAACAGAGCCAGTGACCCTCCCCTGTGTCTCCTCTCTCTGAACAGAGCCAGTGACCCCCCCCTGTGTCTCTCTCTGTCTGAACAGAGCCAGTGACCCTCCCCTGTGTCTCCTCTCTCTGTCTGAACAGAGCCAGTGACCCTCCCCTGTGTCTCTCTCTGTCTGAACAGAGCCAGTGACCCTCCCCTGTGTCTCCTCTCTCTGTCTGAACAGAGCCAGTGACCCTCCCCTGTGTCTCCCCTCTCTGAACAGAGCCAGTGACCCCCCCCTGTGTCTCTCTCTGTCTGAACAGAGCCAGTGACCCTCCCCTGTGTCTCCCCTCTCTGTCTGAACAGAGCCAGTGACCCTCCCCTGTGTCTCTCTCTGTCTGAACAGAGCCAGTGACCCTCCCCTGTGTCTCCTCTAAGTCTGAACAGAGCCAGTGACCCTCCCCTGTGTCTCTCTCTGTCTGAACAGAGCCAGTGACCCTCCCCTGTGTCTCCTCTCTCTGTCTGAACAGAGCCAGTGACCCTCCCCTGTGTCTCTCTCTGTCTGAACAGAGCCAGTGACCCTCCCCTGTGTCTCTCTGTCTGAACAGAGCCAGTGACCCTCCCCTGTGTCTCTCTCTGTCTGAACAGAGCCAGTGACCCTCCCCTGTGTGTCTCTCTGTCTGAACAGAGCCAGTGACCCTCCCCTGTGTCTCTCTCTGTCTGAACAGAGCCAGTGACCCTCCCCTGTGTCTCTCTCTGTCTGAACAGAGCCAGTGACCCTCCCCTGTGTCTCCTCTCTCTGTCTGAACAGAGCCAGTGACCCTCCCCTGTGTCTCTCTGTCTGAACAGAGCCAGTGACCCTCCCCTGTGTCTCTCTCTGTCTGAACAGAGCCAGTGACCCTCCCCTGTGTCTCTCTCTGTCTGAACAGAGCCAGTGACCCTCCCCTGTGTCTCTCTCTGTCTGAACAGAGCCAGTGACCCTCCCCTGTGTCTCCTCTCTCTGTCTGAACAGAGCCAGTGACCCTCCCCTGTGTCTCTCTCTCTGTCTGAACAGAGCCAGTGACCCTCCCCTGTGTCTCCTCTCTGTCTGAACAGAGCCAGTGACCCCCCCCTGTGTCTCCTCTCTCTGTCTGAACAGAGCCAGGACCTCCAGGTTGTCTGCTACGCCTTCACCTCCTTCGGCAGAGCTGCCATCGCCCAGAGGAGGCTCCAGCCAGACACCTTCATCCAGCTGGCCATGCAGCTGGCCTACTACACTATGCACGGAAGGTACGCTATGGTACAGTACGGTACGGTACGGTACAGTACAGTACAGTACAGTACAGTACAGTACAGTACAGTACAGTACAGTACAGTACAGTACAGTACAGTACAGTACAGTACAGTACAGTACAGTACAGTACACTGGCGCCACTCATGACTGAGAGTACAGAGAGTTGAGAGAGTAAAAAACAAAACAAAAACATTACAAAAGGACCTAAAAACAACAACACACACACACACACACACACACACACACACACACACACACACACACACACGGAGAGCCTGGAATAAAGCAGCACCCCTGTGTTCCCTCAGCCCCGGCAGCTGCTATGAGACGGCCATGACGCGCAGGTTTTACCATGGCAGGACGGAGACCATGAGGCCGTGCACCGCGGAGGCCGTGGCCTGGTGCCAGGCCATGCTGGAGCCCTCACAGCCTGTGGGTATACCTAATTCACCCTACCCCTACACCCTACCTACACCCTACACCCTACCTACCCCCTACACCCCTCACACCCTGTGGGTACCTCCACCCTACCTACACCCTACACCCTACACCCTACACCCCTCACACCGCGGAGGCCGTGGCCTGGTGCCAGGCCATGCTGGAGCCCTCACAGCCTGTGGGTACCCCCTACACCCTACCTACCCCCCTCACACCCTGTGGGTACCCCCTACACCCTACCTACCCCCCTCACACCCTGTGGGTACCTCCTACACCCTACCTACACCCCTCACACACTGTGGGTACCCCCTACACCCTACCTACACCCTGTGACTACCTCCTACACCCTACCTACACCCTTTGACTACCTCCTACACCCTACCTACACCCTGTGACTACCTCCTACACCCTACCTACACCCTGTGACTACCTCCTACACCCTACCTACACCCTGTGACTACCTCCTACCTACACCCTACACCACTGTGTACCAAACGGATCCACTGTGTACCAAACGGATCCACTGTGTACCAAACGGATCCACTGTGTACCAAACAGATCTACAGATCCACTGTGTACCAAACAGATCATTTATTGTGTTCTGTTGATGGTTTGTTGTTTCCAGATGGACGCCAGGAGGAGAGCTCTGCTGCTCGCCGTCGACAAACACAACCGACTGATGGCAGAAGCCCGGAATGGACTGGGTCAGTCACTGTGTGTCTGTGGTTATAATGGACTGTGTCAGTTACTGTGTGTGTGTCTGTGGTTATAATGGACTGGGTCAGTTACTGTGTGTGTCTGTGGATATAATGGACTGGGTCAGTTACTGTGTGTGTGTGTCTGTGGTTATAATGGACTGGTCAGTTACTGTGTGTGTCTGTGGTTATAATGGACTGGTCAGTTACTGTGTGTGTCTGTGGTTATAATGGACTGGGTCAGTTACTGTGTGTGTCTGTGGATATAATGGACTGGGTCAGTTACTGTGTGTGTCTGTGGTTATAATGGACTGGGTCAGTTACTGTGTGTGTGTCTGTGGTTATAATGGACTGTGTCAGTTACTGTGTGTCTGTGGTTATAATGGACTGGGTCAGTTACTGTGTGTGTCTGTGGTTATAATGGACTGTGTCAGTTACTGTGTGTGTGTCTGTGGTTATAATGGACTGTGTCAGTTACTGTGTGTCTGTGGTTATAATGGACTGGGTCAGTTACTGTGTGTGTCTGTGGTTATAATGGACTGTGTCAGTTACTGTGTGTGTCTGTGGTTATAATGGACTGGGTCAGTTACTGTGTGTGTCTGTGGTTATAATAGAATGGGTCAGTTACTGTGTGTGTGTGTGTCTGTGGTTATAATGGGCTGGGTCAGTTACTGTGTGTGTCTGTGGTTATAATGGACTGTGTCAGTTACTGTGTGTCTGTGGTTATAATGGACTGGGTCAGTTACTGTGTGTGTCTGTGGTTATAATGGACTGGGTCAGTTACTGTGTGTGTCTGGTTATAATAGAATGGGTCAGTTACTGTGTGTGTGTGTCTGTGGTTATAATGGGCTGGGTCAGTTACTGTGTGTGTCTGTGGTTATAATGGACTGGGTCAGTTACTGTGTGTGTCTGTGGTTATAATGGACTGGGTCAGTTACTGTGTGTCTGTGGTTATAATGGACTGGGTCAGTTACTGTGTGTGTGTCTGTGGTTATAATGGAATGGGTCAGTTACTGTGTGTGTCTGGTTATAATAGACTGGGTCAGTTACTGTGTGTGTCTGTGGTTATAATAGACTGGGTCAGTTACTGTGTGTCTGTGGTTATAATGGACTGGGTTAGTTACTGTGTGTGTCTGTGGTTATAATGGAATGGGTCAGTTACTGTGTGTCTGTGGTTATAATGGACTGGGTCAGTTACTGTGTGTGTCTGTGGTTATAATGGGCTGGGTCAGTTACTGTGTGTGTCTGTGGTTATAATGCACTGGGTCAGTTACTGTGTGTGTCTGTGGTTATAATGGACTGGGTCAGTTACTGTGTGTGTCTGTGGTTATAATGGACTGGGTCAGTTACTGTGTGTGTCTGTGGTTATAATGGACTGGGTCAGTTACTGTGTGTCTGTGGTTATAATGGGCTGGGTCAGTTACTGTGTGTGTGTGTGTGTGTGTGTGTGTGGTTATAATGGACTGGGTCAGTTACTGTGTGTCTGTGGTTATAATGGACTGGGTCAGTTACTGTGTGTCTGTGGTTATAATGGGCTGGGTCAGTTACTGTGTGTGTGTGTGTGTGTGTGTGTGTGTGGTTATAATGGACTGGGTCAGTTACTGTGTGTCTGTGGATATAATGGACTGTGTCAGTTACTGTGTGTGTGTCTGTGGTTATAATGGACTGGGTCAGTTACTGTGTGTGTCTGTGGTTATAATGGACTGGGTCAGTTACTGTGTGTGTCTGTGGTTATAATGGAATGGGTCAGTTACTGTGTGTGTGTGTGTCTGTGGTTATAATGGACTGGGTCAGTTACTGTGTGTGTCTGTGGTTATAATGGAATGGGTCAGTTACTGTGTGTGTGTGTCTGTGGTTATAATGGACTGGGTCAGTTACTGTGTGTGTCTGTGGTTATAATGGACTGGGTCAGTTACTGTGTGTGTGTCTGTGGTTATAATGGACTGGGTCAGTTACTGTGTGTCTGTGGTTATAATGGACTGGGTCAGTTACTGTGTGTGTCTGTGGTTATAATGGACTGGGTCAGTTACTGTGTGTGTCTGTGGTTATAATGGAATGGGTCAGTTACTGTGTGTCTGTGGTTATAATAGACTGGGTCAGTTAATGTGTGTGTCTGTGGTTATAATGGACTGGGTCAGTTACTGTGTGTGTCTGTGGTTATAATGGACTGGGTCAGTTACTGTGTGTCTGTGGTTATAATGGACTGGGTCAGTTACTGTGTGTGTGTCTGTGGTTATAATGGGCTGGGTCAGTTACTGTGTGTGTCTGTGGTTATAATGGACTGGGTCAGTTACTGTGTGTCTGTGGTTATAATGGGCTGGGTCAGTTACTGTGTGTGTGTCTGTGGTTATAATGGATTGGGTCAGTTACTGTGTGTCTGTGGTTATAATGGACTGGGTCAGTTACTGTGTGTGTGTCTGTGGTTATAATGCACTGGGTCAGTTACTGTGTGTGTCTGGTTATAATAGAATGGGTCAGTTACTGTGTGTGTGTCTGTGGTTATAATGGACTGGGTCAGTCACTGTGTGTGTCAGTGCTTATAATGGACTGTCAGTTACTGTGTGTGTCTGTGGTTATAATAGACTGGGTCAGTTACTGTGTGTGTCTGTGGTTATAATGGACTGGGTCAGTTAATGTGTGTGTCAGTTGTTATAATGGACTGGGTCAGTTACTGTGTGTGTCTGTGGTTATAATTGAATGGGTCAGTTACTGTGTGTGTCTGTGGTTATAATGGACTGGGTCAGTTACTGTGTGTGTCTGTGGTTTTAATGGACTGGGTCAGTTACTGTGTGTCTGTGGTTATAATGGACTGGGTCAGTTACTGTGTGTGTGTCTGTGGTTATAATGGACTGGGTCAGTTACTGTGTGTGTCTGTGGTTATAATGGACTGGGTCAGTTACTGTGTGTGTCAGTTGTTATAATGGACTGGGTCAGTTACTGTGTGTGTCAGTTGTTATAATGGACTGTGTCAGTTACTGTGTGTCTGTGGTTATAATGGATTGGGTCAGTTACTGTGTGTGTCTGGTTATAATGGACTGGGTCAGTTACTGTGTGTGTCTGTGGTTATAATGGACTGGGTCAGTTACTGTGTGTGTCTGTGGTTATAATGGACTGGGTCAGTTACTGTGTGTGTGGATATAATGGACTGTCAGTTGCTGTGTGTCAGTTGTTATAATGGTCAGTTACCCAAAAAGGAACCGTTTTGTACGTACACGTTTTCCACCCAAACGATACAGCAACGATATATCCTGTGGCCAATGGCGTCGCTCGTGCTCCAAATTATGATCTAACGCTATTGGTCGATGTGTGTCCCGCAGGGTTTGACAGACACCTGCTCGGCCTATCGCTGATCGCCCAGGAGGAGGGGCTTCCTGTGCCCGATCTGTTCCTGGACCCGCTGTTTTCCCAGAGGTATGTGGATCTAGAGATCTGTTCCTGGACCCGCTGTACGCCCAGAGGTATGTGGATCTACAGATCTGTTCCTGGACCCGCTGTTTTCCCAGAGGTATGTGGATCTATTGATCTATTCCTGGACCCGCTGTTTTCCCAGAGGTATGTGGATCTATTGATCTGTTCCTGGACCCGCTGTTTTCCCAGAGGTATGTGGATCTATAGATCTGTTCCTGGACCCGCTGTTTTCCCAGAGGTATGTGGATCTATAGATCTGTTCCTGGACCCCCTGTACGCCCAGAGGTATGTGGATCTATAGATCTGTTCCTGGACCCCCTGTACGCCCAGAGGTATGTGGATCTAGAGATCTGTTCCTGGACCCGCTGTACGCCCAGAGGTATGTGGATCTACAGATCTGTTCCTGGACCAGTGTTGTTTTCGTCGACTAAAACTAAGACGAAAAATGTTCGTCGACTACCTTTTTCCACTGAAGAAAACTAAATGGAAACTAAATTAAAACTAAGCTATGATGACTAAAACTAAGACTAAATATACTGACAATTTCGTCAACAAATAAAAACTAGACTAAAATGTTATGAAGGGACTAGTGGACAACAGATCCAGTATAAGTCATTTTGCACTTTGGTTGCATGCTGAAAATAGCCGATCTACAAGCTCACACAACGTTGTGAGCTTGTAGATCGGCTATTTTCAGCAAGTGTAAAAACACTCATTACGACGGCATCAAGGCCCGCCAAAATACATTTTAGTCGACTAAATCACCTGTAGATTTAGTCGACTAAAATCTCATGACATTTAGTCGACTAAAACTAGACTAAACATTCCAGGTAGACTAAAATGTGACTAAGACTAAGTGAAAACTATTCAGGAGACTAATGACTAAAACTAAAATAGAAATTTGCTGCCAAAAACAACACTGCCCTGGACCCCCCCCCCTGTACTGTACGCCCAGAGGTATGTGGATCTATAGATCTATTCCTGGACCCCCTGTACTGTACGCCCAGAGGTATGTGGATCTACAGATCTGTTCCTGGACCAGTGTTGTTTTCGTCGACTAAAATTAAGACGAAAAATGTTCGTCGACTACCTTTTTCCACTGACGAAAACTAAATGGAAACTAAATGAAAACTAAGCTATGATGACTAAAACTAAGACTAAATATACTGACAATTTCGTCAACAAATAAAAACTAGACTAAAATGTTATGAAGGGACTAGTGGACAACAGATCCAGTATAAGTCATTCTACACTTGGTTGCATGCTGAAAATAGCCGATCTACAAGTAACTGTGTGTTTCGAGGGGGTAACGAGGGGGTAACTGTGTGTTTTACAGCGGGGGAGGGGGTAACTTCGTGCTGTCCTCCAGTCCTGTGGGTCACACTACGGTTCTGGGCGCCGGAGCTCCCATGGTGCACCACGGCTACGGCGTCTTCTACCGCATCACGGAGGACAGGTGGGTGATCGGTTGGAAAACGTTGTCGTCCCCAGAAACGGCGCAATGAATGTCGCTTCTGAGATACAGGGCTTTGAATGCAGCCTTTATGCAATGCAAGTGGATGCGCGCGCATCTTCAAAATGGCCGCGGCCACTGTCCCACTTTGACCGTTATGCTAACGAACGAAAGCTAACGATTCGATCGGATAAAAACATGGACCGATAGTGGCCCTCTGGAGTGAGTGTGGAACTATAGTGGCCCTCTGGAGTGAGTGTGGAACTATAGTGGCCCTCTGGAGTGAGTGTGGAACTATAGTGGCCCCTCTGGAGTGAGTGTGGAACTATAGTGGCCCTCTGGAGTGAGTGTGGAACTATAGCGGCCCTCTGGAGTGAGTGTGGAACTATAGCGGCCCTCTGGAGTGAGTGTGGAACTATAGTGGCCCTCTGGAGTGAGTGTGGAACTATAGCGGCCCTCTGGAGTGAGTGTGGAACTATAGTGGCCCTCTGGAGTGAGTGTGGAACTATAGCGGCCCTCTGGAGTGAGTGTGGAACTATAGTGGCCCTCTGGAGTGAGTGTGGAACTATAGTGGCCCTCTGGAGTGAGTGTGGAACTATAGTGGCCCTCTGGAGTGAGTGTGGAACTATAGTGGCCCTCTGGAGTGAGTGTGGAACTATAGTGGCCCTCTGGAGTGAGTGTGGAACTATAGTGGCCCTCTGGAGTGAGTGTGGAACTATAGTGGCCCTCTGGAGTGAGTGTGGAACTATAGTGGCCCCTCTGGAGTGAGTGTGGAACTATAGTGGCCCTCTGGAGTGAGTGTGGAACTATAGCGGCCCTCTGGAGTGAGTGTGGAACTATAGCGGCCCTCTGGAGTGAGTGTGGAACTATAGTGGCCCTCTGGAGTGAGTGTGGAACTATAGCGGCCCTCTGGAGTGAGTGTGGAACTATAGTGGCCCTCTGGAGTGAGTGTGGAACTATAGCGGCCCTCTGGAGTGAGTGTGGAACTATAGTGGCCCTCTGGAGTGAGTGTGGAACTATAGTGGCCCTCTGGAGTGAGTGTGGAACTATAGTGGTGATTTTTAGCTGCTTTTTTCTGACATGAAGCGACATGAAGGGTGTTTACACTGCGCAAAAAGCATGGAATACGGATCGGTTTTCTCTCTCTTTGGTTTCAGGATGGTGGCTGCTGTCACAGCGTGGAGGTCACACCCACAGACAGACGCAGAGCGCTTCTACCAACACCTGTGTACCTCCTTAGAGGACGTTCTCCACCTAGCAACAACCTCACAGCTGTAACTGACCACCTAGCAAACACCTCACAGCTGTAACTGACCACCTAGCAACCCACCTCACAGCTGTAACTGACCACCTAGCAACCACCTCACAGCTGTGACTGACTACATCAGGGATACAAATAATTGATAATAAATGTCCATTTATTGAAGAGAGAGACTTTTTTGTGGGGATTTGAAGTATGGCTTTTGTGAAGAGACGACAGGATGAGGAGAGGTGCTGGGGTGGTTGTTGTTGCTGCGTAATTGTCGAGAGTAATGGCTGTGCGCGATATAGAACAGTCTAAACTATTTACCAAACAGGCCCCCAGATTCCTAAGACCGCCCCTTTATCAAACAGGCCTCCAGATTCCTAAGACCGCCCCTTTATCAAACAGGCCTCCAGATTCCTAAGACCGCCCCTTTATCAAACAGGCCTCCAGATTCCTAAGGCCGCCCCTTTATCAAACAGGCCTCCAGATTCCTAAGACCGCCCCTTTATCAAACAGGCCTCCAGATTCCTAAGGCCGCCCCTTTATCAAACAGGCCTCCAGATTCCTAAGACCGCCCCTGTATCAAACAGGCCCCCAGATTCCTAAGGCCGCCCCTTTATCAAACAGGCCTCCAGATTCCTAAGACCGCCCCTTTATCAAACAGGCCTCCAGATTCCTAAGACCGCCCCTGTATCAAACAGGCCTCCAGATTCCTAAGGCCGCCCCTGTATCAAACAGACCTCCAGATTCCTAAGGCCGCCCCTTTATCAAACAGGCCTCCAGATTCCTTAGACCGCCCCTTTATCAAACAGGCCTCCAGATTCCTAAGACCGCCCCTTTATCAAACAGGCCTCCAGATTCCTAAGACCGCCCCTGTATCAAACAGGCCCCCAGATTCCTAAGGCTGCCCCTTTATCAAACAGGCCTCCAGATTCCTAAGACCGCCCCTGTATCAAACAGGCCTCCAGATTCCTAAGACCGCCCCTGTATCAAACAGACCTCTAGATTCCTAAGACCGCCCCTGTATCAAACAGACCTCCAGATTCCTAAGACCGCCCCTGTATCAAACAGGCCCCCAGATTCCTAAGACCGCCCCTGTATCAAACAGACCTCTAGATTCCTAAGACCGCCCCTTTATCAAACAGACCTCTAGATTCCTAAGACCGCCCCTGTATCAAACAGGCCTCCAGATTCCTAAGACCGCCCCTGTATCAAACAGGCCTCCAAATTCCTAAGACCGCCCCTTTATCAAACAGGCCTCCAGATTCCTAAGACCGCCCCTTTATCAAACAGACCTCTAGATTCCTAAGACCGCCCCTGTATCAAACAGGCCCCCAGATTCCTAAGACCGCCCCTGTATCAAACAGGCCCCCAGATTCCTAAGACCGCCCCTGTATCAAACAGACCTCTAGATTCCTAAGGCCGCCCCTTTATCAAACAGACCTCCAGATTCCTAAGACCGCCCCTGTATCAAACAGGCCCCCAGATTCCTAAGACCGCCCCTGTATCAAACAGACCTCTAGATTCCTAAGACCGCCCCTTTATCAAACAGACCTCTAGATTCCTAAGACCGCCCCTGTATCAAACAGGCCTCCAGATTCCTAAGACCGCCCCTGTATCAAACAGGCCTCCAAATTCCTAAGACCGCCCCTTTATCAAACAGGCCTCCAGATTCCTAAGACCGCCCCTTTATCAAACAGACCTCTAGATTCCTAAGACCGCCCCTGTATCAAACAGGCCCCCAGATTCCTAAGACCGCCCCTGTATCAAACAGGCCCCCAGATTCCTAAGACCGCCCCTGTATCAAACAGACCTCTAGATTCCTAAGGCCGCCCCTTTATCAAACAGACCTCTAGATTCCTAAGGCCGCCCCTTTATCAAACGGGCCCCTAGATTCCTAAGACTGCCCCTGTATCAAACGGACCTCCATTCCTAAGGCCGCTTAAAGGACTCGGTGGAATTAGTGTGGACATTACGTTGAGAAATTAAGTAAACCACATGACTGTCTACTGCTGTGCAAATGTTGACTGTATGAAAAGTGCTACTTTTCTTTTTTAAACTAAAGAAAAAAGATTCCAACTACCCAGCCTACTATAGCAGTAGCTTACAATGCATGTATGCATTATATGGTGTTGTGTTGTCAAGTAAACCTTGGTAACTTTATTAGAAATTGAATAAACGTAAAGTTTGTCCAATCTATGGTAGAGTTTGTTATTATAACTTATACAATCGGGGTGGTTGTATTCCATCTCCCTTCTCTTCTACTAGGACATTAACCCATTTAGACCCGAGAACAGATTATACAAATGTCTTCTAAATCATGACAGTTTTCTGAAAAACATCATGTGTCTGTGTCAGTGGTTCTGAAAGGGTTAAAACCCTATGTTTCTGTGTCAGTGGTTCTGAAAGGGTTAAAACCCTATGTTTCTGTGTCAGTGGTTCTGAAAGGGTTAAAACCCTATGTTTCTGTGTCAGTGGTTCTGAAAGGGTTAAAACCCTATGTTTCTGTGTCAGTGGTTCTGAAAGGGTTAAAACCCTATGTTTCTGTGTCAGTGGTTCTGAAAGGGTTAAAACCCTATGTTTCTGTGTCAGTGGTTCTGAAAGGGTTAAAACCCTATGTTTCTGTGTCAGTGGTTCTGAAAGGGTTAAAACCCTATGTTTCTGTGTCAGTAGCCTGACCTAAGCATAGACATTTCTGGTCTAGAGGGGCGGGTCGCGCCTCAGAAATGCGCGCACCCTGATTCGATCTCATCGATCTGTCCGTCACCCCCGGCCCCTCCTCTCCCCCCTAGTGCAGCGCTACGTCACATCATTTAGAGCGACGCCCACCCGGAAGGGTTGACTCCCACTTTTAGACTGGTTCAGCCCACGGCTTTTTCCAGGCTTTCATCTTTCGCGCAGACGAAATGAAAGCCTGGGTATCGAGGCTACTGTGTCAGTGGTTCTGAAAGGGTTAAAACCCCATTTCCAAAACGGGTAGTCCCAATACTTCATTCTGATTGGCTGGTTACCGTCACGTGACCGGTGTAAATTTCACCGATAACCCACTCCTTCAATCACTTTGTATCCTCCTGCAGCCTTGTAGCTGAACTGGGGAAGGGGAGCACTTGATTGCTTTACAAACACATGCCGTGCGGGCGTCTAAGCACCGCCCGGCTCATATGACTGTGAATGTGTGGCTCCAGGCAGCCCCGTAAAGACATCAAGCGCTATTCTCCCGTCACATATAGGCTACTTGCAGCAAAACAAGGTAGTGATGTGGCTCACTCTGGTGGTGCAAAGCGTAGATACTTTTGTGAATTTAATAGTTTTATTAGGTTAATATTGCCCCCCCCCCCCCCCCCTCCAGAAACAAAGATTGCAGTTAGAAACGTTCGCTCTGAAAGAATATACAGTTATATTCAAAGATTTGTGATACATTTTCACGATTAAAAAAAATAGCAGATCTACAAGCTACAATCTACAAGCTCGTAGTGCGGCACTGCTCAGAATCAGAATCAGATCTGCTATTTTTCAATAGATAAAGTATAACATAATGCTTAACCCTGCATTTTGGGCGGGATCCCCTTTTGATGTTTTAAGCATTATGTTATGCTTTAGCTGTTGAATCTACAAGCTCATAGCGCGGCACTTGTAGGTCTGCTATCTTATTTTTTAATCGTGAACATGTGCCTGAAATCATTGAATATATATTCTTTCAGAGCGAGTTTTTAACTCAAATCTTTGCTTCTGGGAGGTTCCTTGAACTACATATTTTCAGATGGGGGTCGGCGGCCGATTACATATAATTTTCTGGGTCCTTGACATGAAATATTGAGCACCACTGACTGACACAGAAACATGAGGTTTTTCAGGATTTAGAAGACTTTTTTTTTTTATTTCGACGTCAGGCCAAAATGGGTTAAAACACCAAGAGGGTGAGATGGTGTCAAAGGTCACCTAGACCAGGGGTTCTCAACCCATGGGTCGCGACCCCTCGGGGGGTCGCCAAATTATTTTCCAATTTATTATTTTTTGTGCAACTGAATGGCTGGAAAATGGAAATTAAGAGATTACATAGTACACAAAGTGCATGCATTAACTTAGCTTAATGATTATATCTGGTTTCAATATTTATGTATGGTGTATTGTCTCTATTATTAAGGTTATTGTAGCAGTCAATTTATATTGGGGGTCGGGAGGGGGGCGGTGCGGGGGTCCGAGACGTTGCCAAAGCATTTTCAGGGGGTCCCCGGGCCAAAAACGTTGAGAACCCCTGACCCATAGCCACATAAGGATCTGACACAAAGTCTGACCAAGATTGAACTTCCGTGCACTTGACTGTGCATTCCCATACTGGTCAAAACATGGGCCGCAAATTAATACTATTAATACTACTACTATTAATACTGCTATATGGCTATTATGAAATCTATACAATCTCTGAGAATGACTGGTGCTCATTAAAGGACCACTTCACCACTTTTCAACCTATCTTCATATAATAGGTCCTCACTAATAATCATGAAAAAGTTGTGCAATTTTTTTCTACTCAGTCTGTGTCTCATAGGTGGGCTGTGGGGCAGTTCAGAAACCGTCTTCCAGTGACATCATCGATGGGGAATACAAGCTAATAGAAACTGCAGGCTTTCTAGTCCTGAAAAGTTACAATGTGAAAATGGAAGCCATCGTTCTCACGATAATGAAAATCGAAATATTTTTGTAAAAATAAATCTTGTTTAAAAAACAAATCTGCCTAATGATGATGTCACTGGAAGACGGTTTCTAAACTGCCCACAGCCCTCCTATGAGACACAGACTGAGTAGAAAAAAATCGTGCTATTTTTTCATGATTATTAGTGAGGACCTATTATATGAACATAGGTTGAAAAGTGGCGAAGTGGTCCTTTAACCAACACATATCCACATAGGCGGACACGGAAGTTGCTGTTCCTTGGAGAGTGGTTGCACCGCTCAAACATGGATGCCTCATTGGCTGCTGCTGTTCGTTGGAGCCATGATGTGTGGGAGGAAGAATTTGAGTTTGGGTTTTGCACCCCAGCCTACTGAGAGGAAATATACCGAGCCGTGTATCGTATGACGGTTATTCTCTTTGAAAGCACATCATGGTTTCATGGAAATAATCCACCCACATTTCTTATCTTCTTTGCACAACTAACGGTAATAAAACAGGGCGGTAAATTATGCCACTCTGCAGTCACACATCATTATGATATCAGATCGAATTGTGAAAGTACAACAGAGGTTAACCTATTCTGAACGGGAACCCATTTTGGTGTCAGCATCATGTTATGCTTTAGCTATTGAAAAATAGCAGATCTACAAGCTCATAGCGCGCCACCGAGTGGCGCGCTATGAGCTTGTAGGTCTGCTATTTTTGAAAAATTGAAGAACGACTGACATCTTTAGAATCTGATCTCAGGTCAGAATGGGTTAATCAGAGCCAGTGTGTGTCCAGCGGAAACCTCGTATGAATCTGATCTCAGGTCAGAATGGGTTAACGTTATGCGTTAACTTGTGTATCTCAGGAGGTAGAGCTCATATCTCATCTCATCTCACCTTTGGTCCACTATAGCTGGCACTGAATGAAAGTCAGAGTGAGCATGGCACAGCTTGGGTGTGTGTGTGTGTGTGTGTGTGTGTGTGTGTGTGTGGGGGGGGGGGGGGGGGGGGATCGTCTCAACGTCATAGATAGCCATAGATGATAATGATGGATGTTAGTTGTTAGTTGTTGTTAGTTGTTAGTTTATTATAAGAGTAGCCGTATTTAATTGCACAGGACTAGTATTACCCTAATTGGAACCTCTGGTGATTTGTACTAATTACAGAGGTCATCTGTTATCTAATATCTCTTGTGAATAGCTCGTGTCCAACTGTTGGTCCATGTTGTATGATGCTTTGAATCATCACACATTTTTTATTTTTAAGAAGTCCCACTCTTAGCACGTTACGTAGACGGCACTAGAATTGCATTTCATGTATAGTCATAGCACTTTATAGTATGCTATAGTATAGTATAGTATAGTATAGTATATATATTGTAGTTTTGCAGTATAATTGCAGAACTTTCTGATTGTAATGGGAAGTGCATTCCATAGTTTATTTAAACATAGGCCTACTGTAATTCTAACACACACAAACAAACAAAAAAGAAAAGAGAAGAAAAGCTGATCTACAAGCTCACAACATGTTGCGTGATGACCATGTAGATCGGCTATATAATATATCATTAAACTGATTTTGATGCTATATTAGTGCCCACTCAAGGAACCCCCCTGGGGGTCCACGGACCCCACTTTGTGCACCACTGATCCATATCCCCCAAATAGACGAGTGTTGTCAATGGACAGTTGACGGTGGCGGTGGCTCAGGGGTAGAGTGCCTGGATGGTAACCGTAAGGTTGCCAGTTCGAACCCTGTGGGCTCCCCCAGAGTTACTGTCGAAGTGTCCTTTAGCAAGACACTGAACCCCTAATTGCTCCTGATGTGCTGGTTGGTGCCTTGCATGGTTTCCGCTGCCATCGGTGTATGAATGTGTGTGTGTGAATGGGTGAATGTAATGCACAATCTCTGTAAAGGTGTATGAATGTGTGTGTGAATGGGTGAATGTAATGCACGATCTATGTAAAGGTGTGTGAATGTGTGTGTGAATGGGTGAATGTAATGGACAATCTATGTAAAGGTGTGTGAATGTGTGTGTGAATGCGTGAATGTAATGCACCATCTCTGTAAAGCGCCTTGGATAAAGGCGCTATATAAATGCACCATTTACAGTAGATATTGTCACCAGATGTAAATATCTAGGCACAATAATATTGATGACAAGTTGAAGTTTGACCTAAACACTGACGCGACGCAAGAGATCAGCATCAGCAACGCCTATACTGTCCCATTCTGACCTGAGATCAGATTCATACGAGGTTTCCACTGGACAACACACTGGTCTGATTAAAACCCATTCTGACCTGAGATCAGATTCTAAAAAAAATGTCAGTCGTTCTTCGATTTTTCAGAAATAGCAGACCTACAAGCTCTTAGCGCGCCACTCGGTGGCGTGCTATGAGCTTGTAGATCTGCTATTTTTCAATAGCTAAAGCATAACATGATGCTAACACCAAAATGGGTTCCCGTTCAGAATGGGTTAAGGAAACTGGCTAAATTAAAAAATATATATATTTAACCTTTACTTAACCAGTATGATGGTTAAATCTTACTGGTTGGTCAATGTCCCTCAAATATCAGCACTCTGGATGGAGTATCCATCAAATGGGTTGAGTTTATATTTAAACATCTTGGGATTTGTTCGGACAATAAGTTCAACGTTAAACACCACATCGATGCCTTTAGCAAAAAAAGCTATAAGTTCACGCTGAGTTTCTTCTACAGAATGAAGTCCTGCTTTTCTAAAATGCTTCTCTATAATGCTTTTCTATAATGCTTTTTCTATAATGCTTTTCTATAATGCTTCTCACAAAAAGCTGGTCACAGCTTGATTATGGCGATGCTGTCTATACCGTGGTGCAGTGTTGTTTTTGGCAGCAAATTTCTATTTTAGTTTTAGTCGTTGTCTCTTAGTTTTCACTTAGTTTTAGTCACCTGGAATGTTCTAGTGTTTAGTCTAGTTTTAGTCGACTAAATGACATACGATTTTAGTCGACTAAATCTACAGTTGATTTAGTCGACTAAAATGTGTTTTGACAGGCCTTGATGTCGTTGTAATGGCATATTTTACACTTTGGTTGCATGCTGAAAATAGCGTTGTGAGATTGTAGATCTGCTATTTTCAGCATGCAACCCAGCATAAAACTGGATCTCTTGGCCACTAGTCCCTTCCTAAGATTTTAGTCTAGTTTTTATTTGTTGACGAAATGGTCAGTATATTTAGTCTTAGTTTTAGTCATCATAGATTTGTTTTTATTTAGTTTTTATTTAGTTTTAGTCAGTGAAAAAAGGTAGTCGACGAACATTTTTCTTCTTAGTTTTAGTCGACGAAAACAACACTGCCGTGTTGCTATAGTTCCTCAACTCTGAGCACATTTGACCCCTTGTTTCATGACCTTTGACCCCTTGTTTCATGCTGCATTGAGGTTCATAACCTTTGACCCCTTGTTTCATGCTGCATTGAGGTTCATAACCTTTGACCCCTTGTTTCATGCTGCATTGAGGTTCATAACCTTTGACCCCTTGTTTCATGCTGCATTGAGGTTCATAACCGCTGTACTCTGTACGCCCCCTAGTGGCTTGGTCCTCCTTAACGTCTCGCAGGCTGCTACATTGGTATATTCCCACTGGCAAAGCCACTATTGGTAATCTCCCACTTCAAAACTCATATAATATATATATATATATATATATATATATATATATATATATATATATATATATATATATATATATATATATATATATATTGTAGAAGGGACTGCACACTCCAGGGAATGGAGACAGACAACTTGCTGCATCATCAACATATTTATTAGGTAACGAAGCACATGACAATGCATATAATATATTTTTTTTATCCCACGATTTTGTAACCCATTTTTCACCCCTGTGTCAATCATCTAATGTGATCCTGGGCTCTACACACCCTCCACCAACCTAGTCCCCATATATGGGGGACAAGGGGAGACCAACCTAGTCCCCATATATGGGGGACAAGGGGAGAGCAACCTAGTCCCCATATATGGGGGACAAGGGGAGAGCAACCTAGTCCCCATATATGGGGGACAAGGGTAGACCAACCTAGTCCCCATATATGGGGGACAAGGGGAGACCAACCTAGTCCCCATATATGGGGGACAAGGGGAGAGCAACCTAGTCCCCATACATGGGGGACAAGGGTAGACCAACCTAGTCCCCATATATGGGGGACAAGGGGAGACCAACCTAGTCCCCATATATGGGGGACAAGGGGAGACCAACCTAGTCCCCATATATGGGGGACAAGGGGAGAGCAACCTAGTCCCCATACATGGGGGACAAGGGTAGACCAACCTAGTCCCCATATATGGGGGACAAGGGGAGACCAACCTAGTCCCCATATATGGGGGACAAGGGGAGACCAACCTAGTCCCCATATATGGGGGACAAGGGGAGAGCAACCTAGTCCCCAAACATGGGGGACAAGGGTAGACCAACCTAGTCCCCATATATGGGGGACAAGGGGAGACCAACCTAGTCCCCATACATGGGGGACAAGGGTAGACCAACCTAGTCCCCATATATGGGGGACAAGGGGAGACCGACCTGGTCCCCATATATGGGGGACAAGGGGAGACCAACCTAGTCCCCATATATGGGGGACAAGGGGAGACCGACCTAGTCCCCATATATGGGGGACAAGGGGAGAGCAACCTAGTCCCCATATATGGGGGACAAGGGGAGAGCAACCTAGTCCCCATATATGGGGGACAAGGGGAGACCAACCTAGTCCCCATATATGGGGGACAAGGGGAGACCAACCTAGTCCCCATATATGGGGGACAAGGGGAGAGCAACCTAGTCCCCATATATGGGGGACAAGGGGAGAGCAACCTAGTCCCCATATATGGGGGACAAGGGGAGACCAACCTAGTCCCCATATATGGGGGACAAGGGGAGACCAACCTAGTCCCCATATATGGGGGACAAGGGGAGAGCAACCTAGTCCCCATATATGGGGGACAAGGGGAGAGCAACCTAGTCCCCATATATGGGGGACAAGGGGAGACCAACCTAGTCCCCATATATGGGGGACAAGGGGAGAGCAACGGACTTGAACTCATGCTTCCTTCATGCCTGAGTGTCCAAGTTGCTCCTTTACACCTGACAGGGGGGAGTTTCCCTGGTTGGACGTAGCGCGTGGAAGGAACACGTTATTCCAACCAGTTCCTTAATTCCCCTCCATCAGGCGCCCCGGCTGGCCAGGGGGAGGACAATGAACTGTATTGTACTTTATTGGTATCTGCTATGTGTACAGTCTGTATATGACTTGAACCATTAACCATTAACCCACGGTGAGTATTTCCAATAAATGGTCTGACTTCTCTGAACAGCAGGCTCTCTGGCTCCCCCTCCTGAAGGCATTGCAGACTGTACGCTACTGTATATAAAAGGGACAAGCAGCCAGTGAGCTCTACACTAGACCTACTGTCCATCAGCACTTCAACACTGCATCGGTGATTAGACTTCATAGCCTGTCTTCATACTTCCTCCGTCTCTCCAGACCTACATCACGACTTCAACACTGCAGCAGGTAAGACCCTGAGACCACTTGTCTTTTAGTGCAGAAAGAGTATAGCCGTATTTAATTGCACAGGACTAGTATTACCCTAATTGGAACCTCTGGTGATTTGTACTAATTACAGAGCTCATCTGTTATCTAATATCTCTTGTGAATAGCTCGTGTCCAACTGTAACACTGTTGGTCCATTTTGTATGATGCTTTGAATCATCACACATTTTTTATTTTTAAGAAGTCCCACTCTTAATTAGCACGTTACGTAGACGGCACTAGAATTGCATTGTATGTAGCACTTTATAGTAGGCTATAGTATAGTATAGTATAGTATATATTGTAGTTTTGCAGTATAATTGCAGAACTTTCTGATTGTAATGGGAAGAGCATTCCATAGTTTTAGAGCCAGAAGGGAGAAGAGTTTGGGACGTGTGGAGCGTTGTTGTCCCTGCGTTTTTAGTGAGGGTACTTCCAGCTTCCCTGCGTTGGCTGGTCTGAGTGAGTGGGAGGGCATTTAGGGTTCGATCATACTTGCTAAGATATGGGAGAGAGGCTTAAGTTAAAAGACATGCCGGTAGCAGAGATGGGCAGTATTTGAAATGCATGTATTTGAAATACGTATTTGAAATACTTTTTTGTATTTTGTAATTTGTATTTCGCTGGAATGGAAGAAATTAGATGTATTTTGTATTTAGATACATGTTTTGACCCAGTATTTTGTATCAAAATACATTTTCAATGTCAGAGATGGGCAGTATTTGAAATACATGTATTTGAAATACGTATTTGAAATACTTTTTTGTATTTTGTAATTTGTATTTCGCTGGGATGGAAGATGTATTTTGTATTTTGTATTTAGATCATTTTTTTGACCCAGTATTTGTATTTTGTATCAAAATACATTTTCAATGTATTTTGCCCATTTCTGCCGGTGGGCCAGTAAGGAGAGAGTTACAATAGTCACGTTTTGACAAGACTGTTGTCTGGATTAGGAGCTGGGCTGATTCCTGGGTGAGGAACGGTCTGATTGGCTGACTCCTGGGTGAGGAACGGTCTGATTGGCTGACTCCTGGGTGAGGAACGGTCTGATTTGCTGACTCCTGGGTGAGGAACGGTCTGATTGGCTGACTCCTGGGTGAGGAAAGGTCTAATTCGTCGTATGTTATAGAGTGTGAAACCTACAGGATGGAGTGACAGCTGTGATGTGTGTTTTGAACGAGAGCTGACTGTCCAGGACAACACAGAGGTTCCTGGCTGTTGGGACAGACGTTACCGAGGCGTTAGTGGGCGAAACCATTACCTATACTAAATTGTTTATAGGGTCAATATAAGCAGTGGTGGAAAAAGTACTCAATTGTTTTACTTAAGTAAAAGTACCAATACTCCAATTTAGAACTACTCCTTTACAAGTAAAAGTACGGAATTGAAAATGTACTTGAGTAAAAGTGCAAAAGTATCGGCATCAAAATGTACTTAAAGTACTAAAAGTAAAAGTACTCATATTGCAGAATGTCCCACTTCACAAGTTAAAAATGTGTACAAAGTCTATTGAAAATAGCCGATCTACAAGCTCACAATGCGTCGCGTTGCGACGCATTGTGAGCTTGTAGATCGGCTATTTTCAAATGGCCAAAACGTATAGGGTTGAAGTGGTTAATTTATGTTTTCTAATCAAAATTAAAATCTCCAAAGTAACTAAAGTAACTAAAGTTTTCAAATAATTGTAGTGGATTAAAAGTACAAATGTTGGCTCTGAGATGTAGTGGAGTAGAAGTAAAAGTACTGGAAATTGGAAATACTCAAGTAAAGCACAAATACCTCAAAATTGTACTTAAGTACAGTACTTAAGTAAAAGTACTTAGTTACCTTACATCACTGAATATAAGTAAATTAATAGGAGTAGCTTTTTTCCGTAGTATTAGTATTAGTAGTATATGCATGATACAAAGTAACAAAATAATTTCCACCATGAAACTTCCCCAGTTGATTAGGCTCTACTTGACATGAAGACAATGATTTATTGTATTACAACTTTTGTGAAATTGTACTTTTAGAAATGCAAATTGGGCATTATATAGGAAACAATGCCACATTTGCATACCTTTCCATTATCAAAATCGGAAAAAAAGTTTGACATTTTTACGTCATTATTGTGTTTACATTGTGGAGTCAAATATTTTAAAGGGAATGCAATATCTGTTATCTCTTCATAAATATGACCATACTGTGAGCAGGCATAACATCAATGCTCTGGTGACCAAATTCAAAATGTTGTTTGTTTTACCTTTTTATACATCAAATGTATGATGATCATTTCAGTTTTACGTTTCAAAAGTATATAGTGTGGCAGTGAGATTTAAAAGCCTCTGTTTGCCTTCTCTGCTCCCCACTTTCTGTATACAGGCCTTCATTTCCACGTAACTAAACCATCTTGATAAACTGATCATTTTGGTCCTTCAAACTTTGTGTCATATTAAACAAACTCAAGTTAGTTCATTGTGTTAGTTAATTGTGACTTTCTTGAGGTGTATGCAAAGGTAAAACAAACAAAAAAGAAAACTAGAATTTGGCCACCAAACATGTTCATTTTATGCCTTCATGCTTACAGTATTTTCATATATACTGAATAATGTTCCCTCGTTTTTAAAACTTCCTAACGTGTAAACAAAACCAATTTTCCAATTTGATTCTGGAAAGTTATGCAAATTCTGGCATATTTTTCCTATATAATGCCTAATCTAAATGTGCAATTTCAGAAAACTTGTAATACAATGCATCATTGTCTTCATGTAAGTAATGAACTGGGGCAGTTTGATATAGTGATAACTATTTCTTACAAAATAAATAATCCTATTCACCTATCATGTATAATATAGTATATATAGGTGAAAATAACATGTGTGAGACATAATCCTGAGGAAGAGTTACCATATATTAATGTACTTATATTGACCCACAATTTAATATAGGTTTGGTTGTGTGTGTGTGTGTGTGTGTGTGTGTGTGTGTGTGTGTGTGTGTGTGTGTGTGTGTGTGCGCGTGTGCGTGTGCGCGTGTGCGCGCTTCTGCGGAACTGTAATTTCCTGTTGAGAGCAATGTTGAGTGTGTTCTGGGAGAGGTGGACAAAGTGAAGACTTAGCTGTGCTTGTGGTATAGTGTGGTATAGGTCAGGCTCCCAACTTGGTTGTGTTTCCTCCTCGTTGAGGCCCTCACAGGCTCACACTGGGCCAATGGGCATTGAGGCCCTCACACTGGGCCAATGGGCATTGAGGCCCTCACACTGGGCCAATGGGCATTGAGGCCCTCACACTGGGCCAATGGGACGCAATCAGCAAAGTAAAGTGATCTCGCGCTCAGGAGGACGAAAGGAGGACGTGAGCGCGAGATCACTTTGCTTGCGGATTGCGTCCGACTCGTTTCACCAAAATTAAAAAAAACACTCGGGGTAATGGGACAAGTGTATCTTGTTCACAAAAAAGTTTGGTTACTTGAAATGAATTAGTCTTTGTGCAGGGAGGGAATTAGTAAAATGCGCGCCGACCGACCTGTCTCTCCCCCAGTCTCCGCTACTTAAAGCGTGCAAAAACACAAAAGGGTCTGTAGCTCGGTCAATCTTAGGCGGAAATGGAATTTTTGCAAGGCTTTCGGGCGCTGTGGAATCGAATGACGTCGCCGGAAATACGCGACGACAAGGTGTAGCATGGTATCCAGTCCCAGGTGAAACCGTCCCGTAGTCTGAAAACCCACCTCTTCAGACTCCACCATGGCCCATAGCACTTGCCCTAGCCTAGCCCCTTAGATAGCACTTTATGTCGACTTAGATAGTATTTTATACAGACTTATAGCTCGTTACGTAGACGGCACTAGAATTGCATTTCATGTAGCCATAGCACTTTATAGTACACATGTAATGTAATAATAGTATGTATAGTTGACTACACTCCATACTCCACTGTTACGTTCTTAGTTTATACATGATTCATGATAACTACTTTTTATATATGTGATGTATGACATGCCTTTGTTTTTGCTTAATGTAAGTCGCTCTGGATCAAGAGTGTCTGCTAAATGCCTAAATTGTAAATTGTATATCCATATTTCAACATTTTAGGTATTTCCATAAATTGATGGCCTACTACTTTGTCGTACAGTTTCAGTTTCACACACAAGTAGTGAAAATACAAACGATCTACAAGCTCACATTGCATGGTGATGCGACACATTGTGAGCTTGTACATCTGCTGTTTTCTCTATTTCTCTAAAGTGAAAGTGTCTGTTGGTTTTATAGAGACTTAACCAATACATTGCATTTGTAAGAGCTTGTGACACATTGAAACATTCTTATTTTATTTCTCATTTATTGCCCATTTCTTTATTATTATTATTTTTCAGGATATCTGAAGACCATCCATGTTGATATCCTGATCTGCCTTCGCCGTTACGATCGACCGACTCCAGATTCTAAAGCCAGCACAGGTATGATGTCATTGGGCAACACACAAGGGGCGACTGTGTCTCAGTCAGGAGGTAGAGCAGGTCGTCCAATGATCCGTGGGTCGGCGGTTCGAATCCCGGCTCCTCCTCCTCCTGTCTACATGTCGAAGTGTCCTTGGGCAAAGACACTGAACCCCACATTGCTCCCGATGTGCAGGTTGGTGCCTTGCATGGTTTCCGCCGCAATCGGTGTGTGAATGTGTGTGTGAATGGGTGAATGTAATGCACAGTCTATGTAAAGGTGTATGAATGTGTGTGTGAATGGGTGAATGTAATGCACAATCTATGTAAAGGTGTGTGAATGTGTGTGTGAATGGGTGAATGTAATGCACAATCTATGTAAAGGTGTATGAATGTGTGTGTGAATGGGTGAATGTAATGCACAATCTATGTAAAGGTGTGTGAATGTGTGTGTGAATGGGTGAATGTAATGCACAATCTATGTAAAGGTGTGTGAATGTGTGTGTGAATGGGTGAATGTAATGCACAATCTATGTAAAGGTGTATGAATGTGTGTGTGAATGGGTGAATGTAATGCACAGTCTATGTAAAGGTGTATGAATGTGTGTGTGAATGGGTGAATGTAATGCACAATCTATGTAAAGGTGTATGAATGTGTGTGTGAATGGGTGAATGTAATGCACAATCTATGTAAAGGTGTATGAATGTGTGTGTGAATGGGTGAATGTAATGCACAGTCTATGTAAAGGTGTATGAATGTGTGTGTGAATGGGTGAATGTATAATGCACCATCTATGTAAAGCGCCTTGGATAAAGGCGCTATATAAATGCACCATTTACCATTTACACAGTCCTCTACATGTACACAGTGAAAACAGACAAAGTTTTCTGTAAACTGTAAACACACAACCTAGGTAATGCTATGGAACAATCCAGGCAGGTAAAACTAGGCTACAATGTCAGAAAATAGACAGCCTAAATAGCGTAAGGTCCATATTGCAGATCAGCACATGAGCACACTGACCGGGGTCATATAATAAATGACAGAAAGAAAGTAACACTCAGGAATAAATTCAAACATCACAGCAAAATGTAACACAACTCACCACGGTTCAAAGACGCACACAGGTAAAGGAAATAGAGGAGTATGAACAGGGATGTCCGTGGTGAGTTTGTGAGCAGAAAAACTCTGACGGGAGAAAACACAACAGTCTCTTGGCGTCACTTTGTTAGACTACTAATTGAAGGGTGGGCGCGCTCCCGCTACCTGCCTGCGGGGCGCGCTCATGCACGCGCTTTGGGAGCGTGCATGTCATGTCTCTTGGACTTTGTAACAAATGGTGGTAAAATGATATTCTGCCAGTTTAATGGAATGGAATGAGCAGCGGCAGCAGTGTCCAGGCAGCACAGTCTGTCAACATACCACTTTTAAAACAGTATTGACCCTGTTTTGATTTTCTTTTTTAAACATCTATAGGCTCTATATAGTATCATGTGAATACCTTTTGTTTTTTTCAAAATGTTCTCCGGGTCTGATATGGACGTAAGATGAAGCCTGTCAGTCCTTGAATTGTACAGTAAGTCGCCATCTTTCTAGATCCGTTTGGGCCCAGCTGGCCATTGGCTGGCCCAGACAACGAGGCGGGACTTCCCCCCTTCTTCTTCGTTGGTTTTTATTTTGACTCGAACGGGGGGTGGCTCCCGATCATAGACTGTAACGGTAGCCACGCCCCTCAGAACATACGCGACTTTATGGTAATTATTTTTCATAAATGGGACCATCATTTTCCAAAAAGAATATTATGAGAAATGAGACTTTAAACTAGTGACTGGAAGCAGAAAGTATTCATGACCATGTTTATTAAGATAATACCTCTATGGGGATATGGGTTATTTTGGGCCCAATGACAGACAGCGCCACAACAGGCCATTATATGAACTTTCAGGAAGTCCCGATTTCCTTAGTGGCTTCACGAAATATCTGTCTGACTGCCCCCCTGGTTAAATATGTGTCTGACTGCCCCCCTGGTTAAATATCTGTCTGACTGCCCCCCTGGTTAAATATCTGTCTGACTGCCCCCCTGGTTAAATATCTGTCTGACTGCCCCCCTGGTTAAATATCTGTCTGACTGCCCCCCTGGTTAAATATCTGTCTGACTGCCCCCCCTGGTTAAATATCTGTCTGACTGCCCCCCTGGTTAAATATCTGTCTGACTGCCCCCCTGGTTAAATATCTGTCTGACTGCCCCCCTGGTTAAATATCTGTCTGACTGCCCCCCTGGTTAAATATCTGTCTGACTGCCCCCCTGGTTAAATATCTGTCTGACTGCCCCCCTGGTTAAATATCTGTCTGACTGCCCCCCTAGTTAAATATCTGTCTGACTGCCCCCCCTGGTTAAATATCTGTCTGATTGCCCCCCTGGTTAAATATCTGTCTGACTGCCCCCCTGGTTAAATATCTGTCTGACTGCCCCCCCTGGTTAAATATCTGTCTGATTGCCCCCCTGGTTAAATATCTGTCTGACTGCCCCCCTGGTTAAATATCTGTCTGACTGCCCCCCTGGTTAAATATCTGTCTGACTCCCCCCCTGGTTAAATATCTGTCTGACTGCCCCCCCTGGTTAAATATCTGTCTGACTGCCCCCCTGGTTAAATATCTGTCTGACTGCCCCCCTGGTTAAATATCTGTCTGACTGCCCCCCTGGTTAAATATCTGTCTGACTGCCCCCCTGGTTAAATATCTGTCTGACTGCCCCCCTGGTTAAATATCTGTCTGACTGCCCCCCCTGGTTAAATATCTGTCTGACTGCCCCCCTGGTTAAATATCTGTCTGACTGCCCCCCTGGTTAAATATCTGTCTGACTGCCCCCCCTGGTTAAATATCTGTCTGACTGCCCCCCTGGTTAAATATCTGTCTGACTGCCCCCCTGGTTAAATATCTGTCTGACTGCCCCCCTGGTTAAATATCTGTCTGACTGCCCCCCTGGTTAAATATCTGTCTGACTGCCCCCCTGGTTAAATATCTGTCTGACTGCCCCCCCTGGTTAAATATCTGTCTGACTGCCCCCCTGGTTAAATATCTGTCTGACTGCCCCCCTGGTTAAATATCTGTCTGACTGCCCCCCTGGTTAAATATCTGTCTGACTGCCCCCCCTGGTTAAATATCTGTCTGACTGCCCCCCCCCCCTGGTTAAATATCTGTCTGACTGCCCCCCTGGTTAAATATCTGTCTGACTGCCCCCCTGGTTAAATATCTGTCTGACTGCCCCCCTGGTTAAATATCTGTCTGACTGTCCCCCTGGTTAAATATCTGTCTGACTGCCCCCCTGGTTAAATATCTGTCTGACTGCCCCCCTGGTTAAATATCTGTCTGACTGCCCCCCTGGTTAAATATCTGTCTGACTGCCCCCCTGGTTAAATATCTGTCTGACTGCCCCCCTGGTTAAATATCTGTCTGACTGTCCCCCTGGTTAAATATCTGTCTGACTGCCCCCCTGGTTAAATATCTGTCTGACTGTCCCCCTGGTTAAATATCTGTCTGACTGTCCCCCTGGTTAAATATCCGTCTGACTGTCCCCCTGGTTAAATATCTGTCTGACTGCCCCCCTGGTTAAATATCTGTCTGACTGTCCCCCTGGTTAAATATCCGTCTGACTGCCCCCCTGGTTAAATATCTGTCTGACTGCCCCCCTGGTTAAATATCTGTCTGACTGCCCCCCTGGTTAAATATCTGTCTGACTGTCCCCCTGGTTAAATATCTGTCTGACTGTCCCCCTGGTTAAATATCTGTCTGACTGCCCCCCTGGTGCTGACTGCATGACTGAGAGTGAGAAATGTGGTTGTTTGACAGACTGGTTGATATTGAATAGATGTTTTGTGTGTTGTAGACTGGACCAGAGAGACCTCCAGAGAGACACACAGAAGACTCCACTGCAACATCATCTACTACTACTACTGTATTACATCATCTACTACTACTACTGTATTACATCATACTATCTACTACTACTGTATTACATCATACTATCGGCAACGAAACCTTGACAATAACTCGTCAATTTGTCACTGAGTAAAACAATATCTGTGCGCTCTAAATTGTAATTGACAAACGCAGCACACAACAGTGCGAGAATGAATGTGTTACTGTCCATGAAAGATTTCTTCTTGGGCCAGAAGAAATTGCAAGACCTCATGAAACAGATGAGAAAAGAAACAGTAGTAGATTCTAAAGGAGCTCCCTTAATTTACAATGTTCCCATGACATTGGAAAAGAATGTGAAGAAATGTAAAGAAATGCACTCATGGAAGCGTTTCAGTGTCGGTAAAGACTCCGCTAAACGTAATTGCACCATATTGGTTGTTGGACAGACCGGGTCAGGAAAGAGCACGCTCATCAACGGGATGGTCAACTACATCCTGGGTGTCAAATGGGAGGATTCTTTCCGCTTTGTGTTAGTCGATGAGGATAAAACAAAGTCTCAAACTAACAGTCAGACATCTGAAGTCAATGTATACAAGATCAACCATCAGGAGGGATCTAAGATAGGCTTTTCGCTGACCATCATTGACACACCAGGTTTCGGTGACACTCGGGGAATAGCGAGGGACAGGCTGATCGTAGAGCAGCTGAACGCACTTTTCAAAGACCCATGTGGTGTCTCTGAAATCGACGCGGTCTGTGTCGTTGCCCAGGCCGCTCTCCCACGGCTAACGGCTACACAGAAATATGTGTTTGATTCCGTGCTCTCGATCTTTGGCAACGACATAGCGGAGAACATCAGGGTTTTGGTGACATTTGCAGACGGTCAGGCCCCACCAGTCCTGGGGGCAATCACAGAAGCAGGTATCCCATGTCCAACAAAAAATGGTCAGCCACTTCATTTTAAATTCAACAATTCTGCATTGTTTGCACACAAATCACCTGGTGCGTGTGAGGATGCTGATACTGATACTGATACTGATGATGATGATGATGTGAAGAAGGTCCCTAATGCTGGCAACTGTGATCAAATCTTTTGGGACATGGGTTTCCAAAGCATGAAGAACTTCTTCAAGGCTTTGAAGAAAATGCCTCAGAAAAGTTTGAGTTTAACAAAGGAGGTCCTCAGGGAACGCAAGACTCTCGAAAACTCTGTTGAAAACTTGCAGATGCAGGTCTCGTTTGGTTTAACTAAAATCGAACAGATTAGAGTTAGATCTCAAATACTTGACACACACAAAACAGAAATCAAAACAAATGCGAACTTTGAGGTGACGCAAACGTATACAGAGGCGTATAAAATCCCAAGAAATGGATTCCACACAAACTGTAATTATTGCACTAAAGAAATCACGTGCCACCCCGACTGTATTATTGGCGATAATAACCAGAAGGCTGGCTGCGCGTGCATAAAACCAGATGGGTATTGCAGAGAGTGCGGCTGTCACTGGACAAAGCATTACAATCTCCCGTTCGTTTGGGGCCATAGAGACGCTACAAAGACGGAAACATTTGCCGACATACTTGAGAAATATAACGAGGCTTTGAAGGGAAAGAATTCCGTTGAGGCCGTGATCGCTCATTTAAGAACCGAGTATGACGATCTCCAGCAACAGGTGGTAGAACTAATGGAGCGTTCTGGCCGGTGTTTAGAGAGACTGCAGGAGATTGCGCTGAAACCCAATCCACATTCCACTCTGGACTACATCGACATGCTCATTGCCCAGGAGGAGAGGGAACTGAAGGCGGAATACAAGGAACGCATTGACACCCTGCATAAAATGAAATTAAAGGCAGAACTCATGCTTGACCCCAAAAAAACTCTCCTCGCTAAACAAGCCTGACCATAAGTCTCAAGTCTGCATGCCGTGGGCCATAGATTTAGAGTAGATTAACTGATGATCAATGTCCATGTGTAAATCAAGGTGTAAATAATTACGATGTTGTGTGATTATGTTTTGTGTTTAGAAAAATCATTGTCGGTGGAGCAGTGGGTATACGAGGTCCCCGGTTCAATTCCCACTGGGACGCTGGGGCGTTGTTCTCTCCTCTGTGTCATCAGATTCAGGAACCCTGACAAAAATCATGCAGTGATCTCTATACTGCCTCTCCCTGGTCAGCTGGGGTGCCCAAGAAGGCCTGTCGGGTGATAAGAATCGGCCTGCTCACTCCTCATGCATTGAAGGAAGCATGAGTTCAGTTCGAGGCTCTCCCCAGGTTGGCAGAGGGAGAGCAGCACACAGGATTACAGTTTAGGCAATTGGCACCGGGTGAAAAAATGGGTTACAAAATTGTGGGATCAAAAAAAAATCATTGTCAAAAATAAAATATCCAGTGAGGTCAGATGGCTTTCTTGAGAATTGACTGAACATTTCAGGCTTGGCAGGAATCACATTATTAGGACCAACCCTAACATTATTAGTTATTAGGACCAACCCTAACATGGGGTGATGTGTAAGAAACCCAAACTCTTTCATGTCAAGGACCCCCAAAATGATACTAATTAGCCCCGTGGACCCCCATTTGAAGAGATATGCCAGGGACCCCCATAAGAGAAGACTTTTACGACTCTAGCAGTGATTCTCAACCAGTTTACTTTCAAGGACCCCTTTACGTTGACATGCATTAGTCTACTTCCCATTGCAGTCAGAACTGCAGCATCACTCCCAATCTTCCGCCGTAGCCTGAAAACCCACCTTTTCAGACTCCATCATGGCCCATAGCACTTACCCTACCCCCTTAGATAGCATTTCTGTAGACTTAGATAGCATTTGATACAGACTTATAGCATGTTATGTAGACAGCACTATAATTGTATTGTATTTAGTCATAGCACGCCATAGTACATATGTATAGCATAGTAGTAAATATGTATAGTTTATATGTATAGTGTATGTATTGTTTCATTATATAGATATTCCACTGTTACTTTCTTAGCTTACGCATGTTTCATGATAAATACTTTTATGTGATGTATTCCCATGCTTTTGTTCTTGCTTAAATGTAAGTCGCTCTGGATTAAGAGCGTCTGCTAAATGCCTAAATTGTAAATTGTAAATTGTACGGACCCCCATTTCTATTTCTGGGACCCCAATGTGTATTATTATAAAATCAATGTTAATTTAACTCTCAGAGTTGGTTCCATTTGGTTCAATTTGTACACTCTCAGAGTTACAGACCCGTAAGGGTCCATTTAGTTGCAAACTATCATTTAGCTGGGGACCCCCTGAAGGACCCCTGGGGGTCCCTGGACCCCACTTTGGGAACCCCTGGTGTAAGACACATGAAGGTGAATTGATTATATTATACTTTGAACTTGTCCACAGCTTATTTTGACCCCAGGAATTTGGGTGATGACAGTTTACGTAATGTGAACACTCATAAGAGATATTTTACTTCACTTGCCAGCACGGCTGGCGGAAAACAAGCTATTCTTGTAAGTTGGAAGTGTGAAGATTCTCCATCACAAAAACATTGGTTGAATGAACTTTTCGTCGTAGGTCTCTTTTCTCGATATACTCTGCCGTAATAAGTCCTCTTGGTTGATGTTGATAATAATGGTCTGTTGCTGAGAAAGAAGGTTGTTGTGGTCAATGTTGATTATTGTACCATTTTTTCTTTTTGACTTTTTCTTTGCTGTGGTGTGTAAAAATAATAAAAAAGCATAGATGTACTTTGTACACTGTGGTAATAAATACATCTTTACAAATAAATAAATAAAAGAATAATCAAATATTAATTGTAGTACTATTCATTGTTCATTTCATATGCATTATGTTACCTGCCAGCCACTGTACTCGGTCCAGAGTCGGCCGTATACAGTACAGTAGTGCGCATGCATGAGCAGACCAGTAGTATTGTATTGTTGTTGCCAACAGAAGCCTAAACAAGGGACTAAATTATTTTCGCCTCAATGCCACCAAAATGTGGAACGTCCTACCAACAGTCATTAAGACCCTTGACTCTTTCAAAACCGCTCTCAAACGGCACCTACGGACGGCTGCAATTCAAAACTGGACTCCGTAGAAATCCCCCTCACCCTATGTTATTTTCCCCTTTTGTGTTTATTGTCTCCACCAGGCCGAAGGCATGTGGGGAGAGTATGTTTTGCACTCCGTCCGTCCGTGTGTGTGTCCGTGTGTCCGTCCGTCCGTCCGTCCGTCCGTCCGTGTGTCCGTGAGCAGCTAATCTCGGCCACCGTTAACCCGGTCGATGCCAAATTTTGCACACACACTCCCTGGATGCCAACGATGAACCTCTGCCCCAAACTTTACAGAACGGCCTGTTATAGCGCCACCAGGAGGCCGCTTTGTGCAAAACAAGTTTTTGCACAGTACACCTACAGATTTTGTCCAAACATCACGCAAATTGGTACACAGTCTCTCTAGAGCCATTCAACGAAACGGGTCTTTCAGATTTATCAGACTCCATCCTGATTAGTTAAGATTGGCTTCCAAAGTTCACAGGAGTGCTCAGTTTCAAACAAAATGCTGCAAATCATGAACACATCGCGTGATTTCCGTGAAATTGTGCACCCACATTCCCACTAGGCCGAGGACGAAATGCCACATGAACAATTTCAACTCAGCCTCAAGGTGGCGCTATAACTGGCCGAAAAGTGTTTTTACCTCTAACTGCACGGATCTGTGGATAACTTTGTATGCCAACTCCCTAGAGGCCAAGGAAAAACCTTTGTCTGGAATTTTTCACATCTGCTCTTTATAGCGCCACCAGGAGGCCGACATATGTAAAACACATTTTCTATTATTACTCCTTCAGATTTTATCCAAATTTCACGCAAATCGGTACACATGATCTCCATAGTCATGTGATCAAGACAGGTTTTTTGATTTCTCATATTCCATCCTGGTTGGCCACGATTGGCTCCTACACTTTTCAGGAGTAGCCCGCTTTGTACAAATCGCCACAACTCCTCAACGCAGCGTCCGATTGCGATGAAACTGCACGCATATTCCCACTAGGCCGAGGACGACATGCCACCATTTTTTCATCCAAATCAGCCTCACGGTGGCGCTATAACAGGCCAATTCCTGTTTTTAGCTATAACTGCATCGATCTGTATACAACTTATGTATGCACACATGGAAAAACATTGTACCTGCATCCCTCCAACACGAACCTCCGGCCCAAATCTTCCTCAACAGCCTGTTATAGCGCCACCATGAGGCCACAACCTGACCTGCCCTGGTGGAGACCTGTGCCGATTGGCACTTTATCTAGTTGTTTATTGTTTATAAGGATCTCCATTAGCTTTTGCCTTGACCAAAGCTAGTCTTCCTGGGGTCCGACACAGACAAACATTTAACAACTTACAATTGTTTACAAACACTAACCAAAATAAAACATAGTAAAATAAAATATAAAATAAGAAATAAAAAACAAAGAGTCTAACGTCTCTAAATGTTTTGATGAATTGAAAACGGTGGGCCCTATTGTAAACAAGTGTAATACTTTATGGTGTCGTCCACTAAGTTAGTTTTGTATCGAGTTTGTGCTTGAAATGTGCTGTAATTCTGTAACTGTCAATAAATACTTTAATCAAACAATCAGCCGTATCAAATTAATGAATACTGTGTTCCTGAGTTTTAATGTGACTCATGGAAGAAACCAAAGACTCGCCAAAGAACAGCACACCACATACAAAAACATCAATCTGTAGTAAAACAGTATATTGTTGAAAATGCTTTTTTTCTTATTCTGACTGAGATTATGCATAACCCATTCTGACCGGGCACCCATTTTGGTGTCAGCATCATGTTATGCTTTAGCTATTTAAAAATAGCAGATCTACAAGCTCATATCGCGCCACCGAGTGGCGCGATATGAGCTTGTAGGTCTGCTATTTTTTATTTTTTTTAGAATCTTTTTTAGAATCTGATCTCAGGTCAGAATGGGTTCATCAGACCAGTGTGTGTCCAGTCGAAAAACTCGTATGAATCTGATCTCAGGTCAGAATGGGTTCATCAGACCAGTGTGTGTCCAGTCGAAAAACTCGTATGAATCTGATCTCAGGTCAGAATGGGTTAATCAGACCCAGTGTGTGTCCAGTGGAAACCTCGTATGAATCTGATCTCAGGTCAGAATGGATTAAATGATGAAAGTGTATGGATGAATACTCGACGTGAGGTGATATAGACAATAAAAAGCGTTATGGGGTGTAGCAGTGGCCGTGGTTTTCTGATGCTGTTATTTTTATCCCGTTTTATCCCCCAGATTTACAACAAAATATGTTTATATCTATTATTTTAACCCATTCTGAATGTTAGTATTATGTTATGCTTTATAGCTATTGAAAAATAGCAGATCTACAAGCTCATAGCGTGCCACCGAGTGGCGCGCTACGAGCTTGTAGGTCTGCTATTTTTGAAAAATCGAAGAACGACTGACATTTTTCTAGAATCTGATCTCAGGTCAGAATGGGTTAATCAGACCAGTGTGTGTCGAGTGGAAACCTCGTATGAATCTGATCTCAGGTCAGAATGGGTTAAGCCTATAGAATCAAGCCATCCTGGTACTGGTGAGTCATGACCATAAAACCTTTGATTTTGTGGAGAAAAAAATGAAATAATTTTATGTATATATATAAATATTTTTTTCCCTCCACACAGAATCAAAGCTTATATGGTCATGATTCACAAGGATCCTGGATGGCTTGATTCTTAAAGGACCACTTCACCACTTTTCAACCTATCTTCATATAATAGGTCCTCACTAATAATCATGATACAATGGCACGATGTTTTTTCTACTCAGTCTGTGTCTCATAGGAGGGCTGTGGGCAGTTCAGAAACCGTCTTTCAGTGACATCATCATTAGGCAGATTATTTTTTAAACAAGCTTTTTTTACAAAAAAAATGTTTAGATTTTCATTATCGTGAGAACGATGGCTTCCATTTTCGCATTGCAACTTTTCACAGGACTAGAAAGCCTGCAGTTTTTATTAGCTTGTATTCCCCATCGATGATGTCACTGGAAGACGGTTTCTGAACTCCTCACAGCCCTCCTATGAGACACAGACCGAGTAGGAAAAAAATAAGTGGCATTTTTTCATGATTATTAGTGAGGACCTATTATATGAAGATAGGTTGAAAAGTGGTGAAGTGGTCCTTTAAATATTTATGTAGGAAACATGAATGACCCACTGCTAGGGTTAGCTAACCCTAACCCATGAATGACCCACTGCTAGGGTTGGCTAACCCTAACCCTAACCCATGAATGACCCACTGCTAGGGTTAGCTAACCCTAACCCATGAATGATCCACTGCTAGGGTTGGCTAACCCTAACCCTAACCCATGAATGACCCACTGCTAGGGTTAGCTAACCCTAACCCTAACCCATGAATGACCCACTGCTAGGGTTAGCTAACCCTATCCCTAACCCATGAATGACCCACTGCTAGGGTTAGCTAACCCTATCCCTAACCCATGAATGACCCACTGCTAGGGTTAGCTAACCCTATCCCTAACCCATGAATGACCCACTGCTAGGGTTAGCTAACCCTATCTCTAACCCATGAATGACCCACTGCTAGGGTTAGCTAACCCTATCCCTAACCCATGAATGACCCACTGCTAGGGTTAGCTAACCCTAACCCTAACCCATGAATGACCCACTGCTAGGGTTAGCTAACCCTATCCCTAACCCATGAATGATCCACTGCTAGGGTTGGCTAACCCTATCCCTAACCCATGAATGACCCACTGCTAGGGTTAGCTAACCCTAACCCTAACCCATGAATGACCCACTGCTAGGGTTAGCTAACCCTATCTCTAACCCATGAATGACCCACTGCTAGGGTTAGCTAACCCTATCCCTAACCCATGAATGACCCACTGCTAGGGTTAGCTAACCCTAACCCATGAATGACCCACTGCTAGGGTTAGCTAACCCTAACCCATGAATGACCCACTGCTAGGGTTAGCTAACCCTATCCCTAACCCATGAATGACCCACTGCTAGGGTTAGCTAACCCTATCCCTAACCCATGAATGACCCACTGCTAGGGTTAGCTAACCCTATCCCTAACCCATGAATGACCCACTGCTAGGGTTAGCTAACCCTAACCCTAACCCATGAATGACCCACTGCTAGGGTTAGCTAACCCTAACCCATGAATGACCCACTGCTAGGGTTAGCTAACCCTAACCCTAACCCATGAATGACCCACTGCTAGGGTTAGCTAACCCTAACCCTAACCCATGAATGACCCACTGCTAGGGTTAGCTAACCCTAACCCATGAATGACCCACTGCTAGGGTTAGCTAACCCTAACCCTAACCCATGAATGACCCACTGCTAGGGTTAGCTAACCCTAACCCTAACCCATGAATGACCCACTGCTAGGGTTAGCTAACCCTAACCCTAACCCATGAATGACCCACTGCTAGGGTTAGCTAACCCTAACCCTAACCCATGAATGACCCACTGCTAGGGTTAGCTAACCTTATCCCTAACCCATGAATGACCCACTGCTAGGGTTAGCTAACCCTAACCCAGGGGTGTCCAAAGTGCGGCCCGCGGGCCAAATGAGGCCCGGGGACAGGTGTTATGCGGCCCTTGGCTTCATAGGCTACCTGACTTGTATTACAGCAACATTTTTACATTGACTTGTTTTATTAATTAACCTCATGGGCATGAGTATAATTAATTTTGTCAGGATTCCTTCATTGTTCCCTTGTTGTCAAAAAAAGGCTACTTTATTTCATGTTTTACCTTGCAAGTCTGGCTACAGTTGATAATGTTGAAATAAGGCTGAAAACAATATTCTTTTATTTAAGTTATTGAAGTGTTTTGTTCACAACACACCTAACAAAAGACCATTGATATTAAAGGACCACTTCACCTCTTTTCAACCTATCTTTATATAATTGGTCCTCACTAATAATCATAATATTAAAGCACAATTAGGGAAGGTTACTTTTAACCCATTCTGACCTGAGATCAGATTCATACGAGGTTTCCACTGGACACACACTGGTCTGATTAACCCATTCTGACCTGAGATCAGATTCTAAAAAATGTCAGTCGTTCTTCGATTTTTCAAAAATAGCAGACCTACAAGCTCGTATCGCGCCACTCTGTGACGCGATACAAGCTTGTAGATCTGCTATTTTTAAATAGCTAAAGCATAACATGATGCCAACACCAAAATGGGTGCCCGGTCAGAATGGGTTAAAAAGTAATCCCGGCCTATAGTTACAAGTTACTTGCTAAAATGAATACATATTACTTTTGGATTACTTTTAAGCAAAACTCTATTTAATTAGATGAAACACATTTTTACCATTGATAACCAGACAGGAATGTTGAGTTTATGGAATTAAGAAAAGGACAACACAACATGAATATGGTTAAATCAGTGGTTCTCAACCTTTTTTACAACAAGCTGAACCACCTCAGAAAATATTTGTCTCCATTATGATTCATGTTAAAATACACAACATCAGCTAGGCACCACACAAAAGGCAAAAAAATCATAATATATATACAAATATAAAGAATATATGCAGGGGCGCTGGAAGGTATTTATACCAGGGGGGGCTGAAGGGTGGGAGGGAAATCGCGGCCGAGCGCAGCAAGGCCGCGCAAAAAAACGGGTCTTATTCGGGTATAATTGGCCTAATAATGACTTATTTAGGACCTAGTTAACCGAGTTAATCATAATAACAGTATGTGACTCTTATTGTGTTTGGGTTAGATTTCTTTAAACCTGGTGCAGGTGAAAGTAAAACAACAATAGGTTTTTGCTGTCTCGTCATGTTGTGTCTATCTGTCAACTCACTCGCTGTACTTTCTGCATTCAGCACGCTCTGACAGACATGTCAAATTCTCTCTCCACCAGCAGGGGGTGCTGGAGCACCATCCGCACCCCCCTTCCAGCGCTGATGAATATATGTTGGCCCTAGCCAAAGCTGCCCTACTGTAGTACTGCTGTAGGGCTACAAAATGATATTGATAAAAAAAACTAAAAAAAAAAACTGGCACTTTAACATTTTAACAGTTATCACAGGCAGGCAGGCAGATGCACATGCACACACACACATACACACACACGCACACACACACATACACACACACACACACACACACACAAAGACACACACCTTAGTAGCGCAACGGAACTACTGTTGAGTTTCAGACTGTTTCACTTTGCAATTCATTTACTGTATGATGAAATTACGCGATGAAATTAGTTGCAGATTTAATTACAACTGATTCAACTTTTTGGTTGTGTCGCCTAATTTGTATAGTCTATATGCCGTTTGAGTCTACATCTATCTACATGATGTACCACCACCAGCCGCCACACTGTGGCGCTGTTGAGGGCTGATTACACCCCGCTGCGTGTTATTAGAATTTGTCTTATTACCACCAGGGACCTAACCTGACTCTGCCATATGGGGGCGGTATTGGGTAACCATGTTCCCCAACACAGCATCCATCTGAGATCGCTCAGGGAGTTGAGCTGACACCGAACCGCCTCCCGTTCGAACCAATCAGCGCGAGCTAAGGGCGGGATATGTGCGAAACCCGGATGTCTGGGGAACATGGTTACTCAATATGATTGGTTGTGTTTGCACGCCCACACGGTGATAGACAGACGGTCCCATCCAATCATCTGCCAAGTATCTTGGGGGAAAAAAAACAGCCCCGTCATCGAATTGGCTTCCGTGATCCCAGATCCCAATAAGCTGTGAGAAACAAACTTGTGTAGCAAGCTTCTTGGATCTGGCAGCGTCAGGTTACCAGGGACCTACACTCCCACGAAAAATAAAGTTAATCTGGTTTCAACTTGAGCTACAAAGATACAAAGCTACAAATGATGCTGTTTAGTTTTGTATCTTGCCAGTGTGAACGCAGCATAACGGTGGCGCTACCAGGAACAATATACAGTATAGACCAAGGGCGGACCTAATGATCGTAGCAAAAGATAGCTGATCTACAAGCTCAAAATGTGTCGCACTGCGACGCGTTTTGAGCTTGTAGATCAGCTTTTTTATTTTGTTGCAGAATTATTTGTTTTGCTATTATTTTTCAATCGGAATCCTGAAAAGTAACATTTTTATTTCATTTTCAAAATGCATTTACTTATAGTTAATTATGTCAGCTCTATGAAACTGAACACCAGATACAGTGGCGCCACCAGTGTTGTTTTTGGCAGCAAATTTCTGTTTTAGTTTTAGTCATAGTCTCTTGAATTGTTTTCATTTCGTTTTAGTCTCATTTTAGTCACCCGTCATGTCTTATAGTTAGGCTAGTTTTAGTCGACTAAATGTCATAAGATTTTAGTCGACTACATTTACAGGTGATTTAGTCGACTGAAATGTATTTCGTAATGACTGATTTTACACTTACTGAAAACAGCCGATCTACAAGCTCACAACGCGCGTTGTGAGCTTGTAGATCGGCTGTTTTCAGCATGCAACCAAGTGTAAAATGACTCATACTGGATCTCTTGTCCACTAGTCCCTTCCTAACATTTTAGTCTAGTTTTTATCTGTTGACGAAATTGTCAATATATTTAGTCTAGTTTCAGTCATCATATAGCTTAGTTTTCATTGAGTTTCCGTTTAGTTTTCGTCAGTGAAAAAAGGTAGTCGACGAACATTTTTCGTCTTAGTTTTTTAGTCGACGAAGACAACACTGGCCGCCACCACCACCACCACCACCACCACCAGGGACCACAGACGGCCCACAGCCGTGCCTATGAACTGAACAACAGATACAGAGGTCCCACCACCACCACCAGGGACCACAGACGGCCCACAGCCGTGCTCATTGCGGCGGCCCGGTTGCACAGGTCTGCGTGGCAGCAGGTGGCTGTAGTCTCCATGCCTCCGGGGATGACGTGAGACTCGGACGACACACACAGACTGCTGGAGGCGCAGCCCTTCACCAGCATGGCCTGGCCTTTGATTGTCACTGCGGGAGCAGAGTAACCCACTCAGACCTGAGGATGAGGATTAAAGGAAAGGAAAGGTAGACTATGTTTACCCTGCAGGGTAACTGGACTAAGGAAAGGAAAGGTACTATGTTTACCCAGGGTAACTGGACTAAGGAAAGGAAAGGTACTATGTTTACCCAGGGTAACTGGACTATAAGCTCAAGAACTTTACTGGTTTACAGCCAGGCCCTGCTCATAGAACATTTCATGGTAGGGGTTCAATGCCTTGTCCAAGCTGGGCACTTCAGCGGTGGTAATTTTAACGTGCCGGTCCGGGGATACGAACTATAGCCACCTTTCCGATATCAAGACTGCTCCGCAAACCGTTCGGCCACCGCTGCCTCATTCTATACAAATGCCTTCTTCTAAATCCTGACAGTTTTTTTTTAATGAGAAAAACCTTATGTTTCTATACTTTCTATATGTATTTGATGAATTGAACAAGGTGGACCCCCTCGTGTAAACAAGTGTAATTGCTTTATTGGGTCGTCCAACTCGCAGTTAACGGTCTTTGTATTGAGGTTGTGCTTGAAATGTACTGTAAATTCTGCAAACTGTTAATACATATTTCAATCAATCAAACAAGTTTCTGTGTCAGTGGGTGCACAACCTTTTTCATGTCAAACAAACACCGCCAGAATTATCTGTATTTGGCTGCGGAACAAGCTTGTAGCGCGAGCTTGTAGATCTGCTATTTTTGAAAAAAATCGCTATGAGCTTGAGCTTGCAGATCTGCTATTTTCCAATGGCTAAAGTATAATATAATGCTTAAAACACCAAAAGGGGTTCCCGCCCAGAATGGGATAAACAAAAGAAACAGACAGATATTACTGCCTGTATTTAATACTGTCTAGAAAACCATCATTGGACATTCTTCTGGGCAGAAGGAATGTCAAGTATTTAGGTAAACAGGAGATGCTAGCGGTCTGAAGCAGACAGCGGGTTTCAACCAGTGGTCCGGGGACCACCAGCCAGGTGGTCCCCGGACCCCAACGAAATGGCCGGAGAGTTGGTAACCAAATGGACCCTTAATACTGTATAGTATTGTACTGTATAGTATATTTGATGAATTGAACAAGGTGGACCCTGTTGTAAACAAGTGTAATGCTTAATTGGGTCATCCACTCACAGTTAACAGTCTTTGTATTGAGTTTGTGCTTGAAATGTACTGTAATTCTGCAAACTGTTAATAAATATTTCAATCAATCAGATCTTTAACTCTTGAGAGCGGTGACATGGTTTCATTATTACACTCTCACGACTCGAGTAAAACGTTTGATAAACATCTGGCATTACTTAATTTACAATAAGTCTACACATAATTAGAAAATGTAGAAGAATTGTTATTTTTTTTGCTCAGTGTTTGCCTGTTATATCTCCAAATGGTACCGACATCAATACAGCGTGGATGTAAATGGTACCGACATCAATACAGCGTGGATGTAAATGGTACCGACATCAATACAGCGTGGATGTAAATGGTACCGACATCAATACAGCGTGGATGTAAATGGTACCGACATCAATACAGCGTGGATGTAAATGGTACCGACATCAATACAGCGTGGATGTAAATGGTACCGACATCAATACAGCGTGGATGTAATTGTAGCCAAAATCTTCATCCAATGACAACGCAATATTATTTGGTTTTTGGGTCTGAGAGGCTCTGCATCTCATCAAATGTGACCAGATTTGACTGAGAGCCTGCCATCGTGCAACCTCCAGCTTTGCACCAGAGGAGAAAAACGTTTTTGCTTTTTTTAATCCAAAATGAGTTAATAGCATAGTCACTCTTCACCTACTAGAGCATGTCTGAAATAAAATGTCAGAGCTGGAATCGACATGTAAATATGAAATAAATGCTTAAACATGTAGCTAGGTGTAATGTTAGTCCACAGAAGACATGTAAATATGAAATGAATGCTTAAACATGTAGCTAGGTGTAATGTTAGAGACCACAGAAGTGAACCTTTCAAGGCTGTTTTCTCAACTCGCTGTTTTCTGCAAGACATTACTCTATAAGCCATATCAATTTGAACCTATGATGCCCTGCTTTCATATGACATGAAAACTAAATTTTAAAATTTTAAAATTTTAAAATAATCGAACGGCATGCAGTCCCTCAGTCAAGTTTGGTCACAAATGGTGAATTTGATGCAGAATAAAATAATGTGCATTACATTCACCCATTCACACACACATTCATACACCGATTGTGGCGGAAGCCATGCAAGGCACCAACCAACACATCGGGAGCAATTAGGGGTTCAGTGTCTTGCCCAAGGACACTTTGACATGTAGACAGGAGGAGCCGTGATTCGTACCGCCGACCCATGGATCATTGAACGACCTGCTCTACCTCCTGAGCCACAGTCGATCTTTAACCCTTTACTGTATCTCTCCTATGGTTCCCATCTCTCCTTTATGTTTACTGTATCTCTCCTATGGTTCCCATCTCTCCTTTATGTTTCCACATCAAGTCAGCATTGAATTGTGGACAACACAAAAAATGTGTTGGGTCTGAGAGGCGAAAAATCAAGCGGCCGAAATGAGTTTTCTTCGACGGGTGGCTGGCATATCCCTTAGAGATAGGGGGAGAAGTTTAGTCACACGAGAGAGACTCGGAGTAGAACCGCTGCTCCTTCGCCTGGAAAGGAGTCAGCTGGTTCGGGCATCTGGTTAGGATGCCTCTCGGGCGCCTCCCTAGGGAGGTCCTCGACGCACGTCCCACTGGGAGGAGACCCCGGGGCAGACCAAGGATCACGTCCCACTGGGAGGAGACCCCGGGGCAGACCAAGGACCACGTCCCACTGGGAGGAGACCCCGGGGCAGACCAAGGACCACGTCCCACTGGGAGGAGACCCCGGGGCAGACCAAGGACCACGTCCCACTGGGAGGAGACCCCGGGACAGGCCAAGGATCACGTCCCACTGTGAGGAGACCCCGGGGCAGACCAAGGACCACGTCCCACTGGGAGGAGACCCCGGGGCAGACCAAGGATCACGTCCCACTGGGAGGAGACCCCGGGGCAGACCAAGGACCACGTCCCACTGGGAGGAGACCCCGGGGCAGACCAAGGACCACGTCCCACTGTGAGGAGACCCCGGGGCAGACCAAGGATCACGTCCCACTGTGAGGAGACCCCGGGGCAGACCAAGGACCACGTCCCACTGGGAGGAGACCCCGGGGCAGACCAAGGATCACGTCCCACTGGGAGGAGACCCCGGGGCAGACCAAGGGCCACGTCCCACTGGGAGGAGACCCCGGGGCAGACCAAGGACCACGTCCCACTGGGAGGAGACCCCGGGGCAGACCAAGGACCACGTCCCACTGGGAGGAGACCCCGGGGCAGACCAAGGGCCACGTCCCACTGGGAGGAGACCCCGGGGCAGACCAAGGACCACGTCCCACTGGGAGGAGACCCCGGGGCAGACCAAGGATCACGTCCCACTGGGAGGAGACCCCGGGGCAGACCAAGGGCCACGTCCCACTGGGAGGAGACCCCGGGGCAGACCAAGGGCCACGTCCCACTGTGAGGAGACCCCGGGGCAGACCAAGGGCCACGTCCCACTGGGAGGAGACCCCGGGGCAGACCAAGGATCACGTCCCACTGGGAGGAGACCCCGGGGCAGACCAAGGACCACATCCCACTGGGAGGAGACCCCGGGGCAGACCAAGGACCACGTCCCACTGGGAGGAGACCCCGGGGCAGACCAAGGACCACGTCCCACTGGGAGGAGACCCCGGGGCAGACCAAGGACCACGTCCCACTGGGAGGAGACCCCGGGGCAGACCAAGGACCACGTCCCACTGGGAGGAGACCCCGGGGCAGACCAAGGGCCACGTCCCACTGGGAGGAGACCCCGGGGCAGACCAAGGACCACGTCCCACTGGGAGGAGACCCCGGGGCAGACCAAGGGCCACGTCCCACTGGGAGGAGACCCCGGGGCAGACCAAGGACCACGTCCCACTGGGAGGAGACCCCGGGGCAGACCAAGGACCACGTCCCACTGGGAGGAGACCCCGGGGCAGACCAAGGACCACGTCCCACTGGGAGGAGACCCCGGGGCAGACCAAGGGCCACGTCCCACTGGGAGGAGACCCCGGGGCAGACCAAGGACCACGTCCCACTGGGAGGAGACCCCGGGGCAGACCAAGGGCCACGTCCCACTGGGAGGAGACCCCGGGGCAGACCAAGGACCACGTCCCACTGGGAGGAGACCCCGGGGCAGACCAAGGGCCACGTCCCACTGGGAGGAGACCCCGGGGCAGACCAAGGACCACGTCCCACTGGGAGGAGACCCCGGGGCAGACCAAGGCGCAGGTGGAGGAAACACATTGACTCACTGGCCTTGGAACGTCTCGGGATCCCCCAGGAGGAAGTCACTAAAGTTGCTCTGGAGAGGGAAGTCTGGAGCTCTCTGGTGGAGCTGGACCCGACTAGGATAAGCGGTTGAAGAAGGATGGATGGATGGATGGATAAACAAAATAATAATGGACCTTGACGTGAAAAGGGTTGAAAACCTCTGCCTTAAACAACATAAGTACCTTTCCCTGAGATGCAGCGGTCCTCGTCTCCAGTGCATGACAGGACGTTGGAGCATTCGTCGCCCGTGCAGGTGTAGCACTTCTTACCGTTGGGAGAGGGGCTGATGGGAGCTGTAGTCACATGTAAACACACAGAGAGAGAGAGGGGCTGATGGGAGCTGTAGTCACATGTAAACACACAGAGAGAGAGAGGGGCTGATGGGAGCTGTAGTCACATGTAAACACACAGAGAGAGAGAGGGGCTGATGGGAGCTGTAGTCACATGTAAACACACAGAGAGAGAGAGGGGCTGATGGGAGCTGTAGTCACATGTAAACACACAGAGAGAGAGAGGGGCTGATGGGAGCTGTAGTCACATGTAAACACACAGAGAGAGAGAGGGGCTGATGGGAGCTGTAGTCACATGTAAACACACAGAGAGAGAGAGAGAGAGAGGGGCTGATGGGAGCTGTAGTCACATGTAAACACACAGAGAGAGAGAGAGAGAGAGGGGCTGATGGGAGCTGTAGTCACATGTAAACACACAGAGAGAGAGAGGGGCTGATGGGAGCTGTAGTCACATGTAAACACAGAGAGAGAGAGAGAGAGAGAGAGAGAGGGGCTGATGGGAGCTGTAGTCACATGTAAACACAGAGAGAGAGAGAGAGAGAGAGGGGCTGATGGGAGCTGTAGTCACATGTAAACACACAGAGAGAGAGAGGGGCTGATGGGAGCTGTAGTCACATGTAAACACAGAGAGAGAGAGAGAGAGAGAGAGAGAGAGAGAGAGAGAGAGGGGCTGATGGGAGCTGTAGTCACATGTAAACACACAGAGAGAGAGAGGGGCTGATGGGAGCTGTAGTCACATGTAAACACACAGAGAGAGAGAGAGAGAGAGAGAGAGAGGGGCTGATGGGAGCTGTAGTCACATGTAAACACACAGAGAGAGAGAGGGGCTGATGGGAGCTGTAGTCACATGTAAACACACAGAGAGAGAGAGAGAGAGAGAGAGAGAGGGGCTGATGGGAGCTGTAGTCACATGTAAACACACAGAGAGAGAGAGGGGCTGATGGGAGCTGTAGTCACATGTAAACACACAGAGAGAGAGAGGGGCTGATGGGAGCTGTAGTCACATGTAAACACACAGAGAGAGAGAGAGAGAGAGAGAGAGAGAGAGAGAGAGAGAGAGAGAGAGAGAGAGAGAGAGGGGCTGATGGGAGCTGTAGTCACATGTAAACACAGAGAGAGAGAGAGAGAGAGAGAGAGAGAGAGAGGGGCTGATGGGAGCTGTAGTCACATGTAAACACACAGAGAGAGAGAGGGGGGCTGATGGGAGCTGTAGTCACATGTAAACACAGAGAGAGAGAGAGAGAGAGAGAGGGGCTGATGGGAGCTGTAGTCACATGTAAACACAGAGAGAGGAGTTCTGTCTGCATGCTTATTTGGCGAGAGAGAGCGAGTGCATTTTCTGGCAACAGGCGACAGTGTGTCTCGGCGGCATTAGTCCAACTCTCTACCTCAAACCGTACGTCGTGAATATAGAACATTGCAGTGGTCACAGTGGACTTACGTCGGGAATATAGAACATTGCAGTGGTCACAGTGGACTTACGTCGTGAATATAGAACATTGCAGTGGTCACAGTGGACTTACGTTGGGAATATAGAACATTGCAGTGGTCACAGTGGACTTACGTTGGGAATAGAGAACATTGCAGTGGTCACAGTGGACTTACTTTGGGAATATAGAACATTGCAGTGGTCACAGTGGACTTACGTTGGGAATAGAGAACATTGCAGTGGTCACAGTGGACTTACTTTGGGAATATAGAACATTGCAGTGGTCACAGTGGACTTACGTTGAGAATATAGAACATTGCAGTGGTCACAGTGGACTTACGTTGGGAATATAGAACATTGCAGTGGTCAGTGGACTTACGTTGGGAATACAGAACATTGCAGAGCTCAGTGGAACAACAGGCGCTGCTCAGAAAGGTCCTGGTGAATCCAAAGTTCATGGAGCCGCTGACGCACTGATCCGCTGACATGCAGGTCTTCATGTTCACGTCCATTTTCATGTCACCTGAAAACAAAGAAGGAAACAAACGGTATAGCATATTCACCTCTGACAAAATAATGTCTTAAACCCCATCATCAAGACTCGTCATAAAAATCCACCGTTGACATGTTATGAGCTACACTTTCTGTCAAGACATTCTGTGCAGCTGATTACGTGTTGGAGTTTGGAAGTGCTTGTCACTGAAGTCACTGAACGGCCCTGCGTACCACCTGTTTCAAATTTGCACATAATGCAGGAGGCAGCTAACCTGACGCTGCCAGATGGGGGCGGTATTGGGTAACCATGTTCCCCAACACAGCAACCATCTGGGATCTCTCAGGGAGTTCAGCTAACACCGATCCGTTCCGTACCGAACCAATCAGCGTGAGCTAAGGGTGGGATATGTGCGAAACCGGATGTGAAGCTATATAGACACGTCAATATGATTGGTTGTGTTTGCACGCCCACACGGTGATAGACAGACGGTCCCATCCAATCATCTACCAAGTATCTTGAAAAAAAGGAACAGCCCCGTCATCGAATTTGCTTCCGAGATCCCAGATCCCAATAAGCTGTGAAACAAATTTGTGTAGCAAGCTTCTTGGATCTGGCAGCGTCAGGTTAGGAGGCAGCAGCGCGACCTGCCAATTAAAAATGGAGTGCTTCCAAACTCCAACACTTCAGAAAAAAGAATAGCCTGCACAGAATTGATTGACAGAAAGACTACACATTGAAAGAAAGATTTCCCTACAGCTGCAATGTTGGTGAGTTTAACGTTGTTTAATACAAGCAGATCGCAAAAGCAATTTGGATGAGTATAGCGACTCTAGATTCATATCTCGTTGTAAAAATAAATCTAGAGTTGCAAATTGCGGCTACATCAAGACCTGAGGCCGATTCTAGAAATGTGACCAGATTTGACTGAGAGCCTGCCATCGCTTTTCACCAGCGGAGAAACACTTATTTTTTTAAAGAAATCCAAAATGAGTTAATAGCACAGACAGACTCTTCACATACTAGAGCATGTCTGAAATAAGTGTTGAATAAGCTGAAATCGTCATGTAAATATGAAATAAATGCTTTAACATGTAGCTGTGTGTAATGTTAGAGACCACAGAAGACATGTAAATATGAAATAAATGCTTAAACATGTAGCTAGGTGTAATGTTAGAGACCACAGAAGACATGTAAATATGAAATAAATGCTTAAACATGTAGCTAGGTGTAATGTTAGAGTCCACAGAAGACATGTAAATATGAAATAAATGCTTAAACATGTAGCTATAGGTGTAATGTTAGAGACCACAGAAGACATGTAGATATGAAATAAATGCTTAAACATGTAGCTAGGTGTAATGTTAGAGTCCACAGAAGACATGTAAATATGAAATAAATGCTTAAACATGTAGCTAGGTGTAATGTTAGAGACCACAGAAGACATGTAAATATGAAATAAATGCTTAAACATGTAGCTATAGGTGTAATGTTAGAGACCACAGAAGACATGTAAATATGAAATAAATGCTTAAACATGTAGCTATAGGTGTAATGTTAGAGACCACAGAAGACATGTAAATATGAAATAAATGCTTAAACATGTAGCTATAGGTGTAATGTTAGAGACCACAGAAGTGAACCTTTTCAAGCCTGTTTTCTCAACTAGCTGTTTCTCTGTAAGACATTACTCTATAAGCCATATCTCCAAAACCGGTGGGTCAAACTGAACAACCAATATGTCCATTTGAAGCTATGATTCCCTGCTTTCATAATATGAAAAAACAAATCCAATTACATTCCCTCACTCAAATGTGACCACAAATATCTGCTGTCGGGAAGAAACCACATACTTAACTCCAAAATTATCATTTTTCAGGAAATGAAAAATATAAATTTCTCAGGAAATGAAGAAAACCGTATATTTGATGAAAACAAAGCAATATTACTGCCGTATCAAAGCTGGTGTTGATGTGTGACTACAGTGACTTTAAGGTGTGTTTGAGTTAGCTGTTTTTGCCGGCAGTTTGAGGGTCCAATGGACTTAAGAGGTTTTGTCCCAAGTGCTTTTTTACTACTTGTCATTGGTTCAATATTGTTTTAAACAACACACAGACGTAAAGGGTGTTCAATTACACTGATTTATGCAAAGGAAAAAAAATAAAAATAAGAAAATGGAGTTAGGTGGTTTCCTACCGACAGCAATGAATAATGCTCTCTAATACAGTGGTTCTTCACGTGAGATATTTTTCAAAAATTATCAAAAAAGCAGATGTACAATCTTGCAGATCAGCACGAAGTAAACACACTTTGACCTTGTACATCTGCTATTTTTGAGAACTGATCTCCTGTCCTAAGATGTTTTCTGAAAAACGTATGTTGCTATAACTATATAATTATTAGCTCAAATCTAAAATGGCACAGATGCTTTCCAGGTTTAAATGGGTTAATTATAATACTGTAAGTAATATAATATTATAATTGACTGTCATCTATGACAGAGTTTCAGTTGAGTGTATACAGTATCTGCAAGAGTTTCATGTTCACATGAAATGAAATAGACCAGCGGTTTTCAACAGTCAATTATTTATTCAGCGTTTGAGCCACGGACCAGCATTTGATGACATTTAGACTCTATGGGCTGTATTTTGCGTGTCTTAAGTACCAGGTCTTATTACTTAACTTAAGACCTGGAGGCGTGATCAATGCCATTTGGCTATTCTGAGTGGCCAAAGACCATAAAGTACAAAATACAGCCCTAAAGGTCTCCACACACCGGGCGCGAATCGGATGCAAATTCGGATTTTAGCGGCGTTTCTCCGTCGTTTTCCCGAAAAACGCGGCCGGTGTGCAACCACCTTTAGAGACTCTAATACTTTGTTGTCGTTCGATAATATTTGGTCCACATGTTCCATGTTGTATTGATGTGGTGCCATTAGGAGAGACCAAAAATAACAATTATTCTACACTCTCTAGTTGTGTAGACTTTGCTGTAAATTAACTGCACCACACTGCTGTGTCTGTACATTATAGCTACGCAGGTCCTGATAGTCACTGCATCACACTGCTGTGTCTGTACATACCTACGTAGGTCCTGATAGTCACTGCACCACACTGCTGTGTCTGTACATACCCACGTAGGTCCTGATAGTCACTGCATCACACTGCTGTGTCTGTACATACCCACGTAGGTCCTGATAGTCACTGCATCACACTGCTGTGTCTGTACATACCCACGTAGGTCCTGATAGTCACTGCATCACACTGCTGTGTCTGTACATACCCACGTAGGTCCTGATAGTCACTGCACCACACTGCTGTGTCTGTACATACCCACATAGGTCCTGATAGTCACTGCATCACACTGCTGTGTCTGTACATACCCACGTAGGTCCTGATAGTCACTGCACCACACTGCTGTGTCTGTACATACCCACGTAGGTCCTGATAGTCACTGCATCACACTGCTGTGTCTGTACATACCCACGTAGGTCCTGATAGTCACTGCATCACACTGCTGTGTCTGTACATACCCACGTAGGTCCTGATAGTCACTGCATCACACTGCTGTGTCTGTACATACCCACGTATGTCCTGATAGTCACTGCATCACACTGCTGTGTCTGTACATACCCACGTATGTCCTGATAGTCACTGCACCACACTGCTGTGTCTGTACATACCTACGTAGGTCCTGATAGTCACTGCATCACACTGCTGTGTCTGTACATACCTACGTAGGTCCTGATAGTCACTGCATCACACTGCTGTGTCTGTACATACCCACGTAGGTCCTGATAGTCACTGCATCACACTGCTGTGTCTGTACATACCCACGTAGGTCCTGATAGTCACTGCATCACACTGCTGTGTCTGTACATACCTACGTAGGTCCTGATAATCACTGCATCACACTGCTGTGTCTGTACATACCCACGTAGGTCCTGATAGTCACTGCATCACACTGCTGTGTCTGTACATACCTACGTAGGTCCTGATAGTCACTGCATCACACTGCTGTGTCTGTACATACCTACGCAGGTCCTGATAGTCACTGCATCACACTGCTGTGTCTGTACATACCTACGTAGGTCCTGATAGTCACTGCATCACACTGCTGTGTCTGTACATACCCACGTAGGTCCTGATAGTCACTGCACCACACTGCTGTGTCTGTACATACCCACGTAGGTCCTGATAGTCACTGCATCACACTGCTGTGTCTGTACATACCTACGCAGGTCCTGATAGTCACTGCACCACACTGCTGTGTCTGTACATACCTACGTAGGTCCTGATAGTCACTGCATCACACTGCTGTGTCTGTACATACCTACGTAGGTCCTGATAATCACTGCATCACACTGCTGTGTCTGTACATACCCACGTATGTCCTGATAGTCACTGCACCACACTGCTGTGTCTGTACATACCTACGTAGGTCCTGATAGTCACTGCATCACACTGCTGTGTCTGTACATACCCACGTAGGTCCTGATAGTCACTGCACCACACTGCTGTGTCTGTACATACCTACGTAGGTCCTGATAGTCACTGCACCACACTGCTGTGTCTGTACATACCCACGTAGGTCCTGATAGTCACTGCATCACACTGCTGTGTCTGTACATACCCACGTAGGTCCTGATAGTCACTGCATCACACTGCTGTGTCTGTACATACCCACGTAGGTCCTGATAGTCACTGCATCACACTGCTGTGTCTGTACATACCCACGTAGGTCCTGATAGTCACTGCACCACACTGCTGTGTCTGTACATACCCACATAGGTCCTGATAGTCACTGCATCACACTGCTGTGTCTGTACATACCCACGTAGGTCCTGATAGTCACTGCACCACACTGCTGTGTCTGTACATACCCACGTAGGTCCTGATAGTCACTGCATCACACTGCTGTGTCTGTACATACCCACGTAGGTCCTGATAGTCACTGCATCACACTGCTGTGTCTGTACATACCCACGTAGGTCCTGATAGTCACTGCATCACACTGCTGTGTCTGTACATACCCACGTAGGTCCTGATAGTCACTGCATCACACTGCTGTGTCTGTACATACCCACGTATGTCCTGATAGTCACTGCACCACACTGCTGTGTCTGTACTGTACATACCCACGTATGTCCTGATAGTCACTGCATCACACTGCTGTGTCTGTACATACCCACGTATGTCCTATAGTCACGCCCACCTAACCCACGTACGACATAGTCACTGCACACTATGCTGAGTCTTTACAACCCACGTACTGTCCTGATTCCCACTGCACAACCCCACACGCTGTGTCCCTGTACATACCTACGTAGGTCCTGATAGTCACTGCATCACACTGCTTCGTGTTCTGTACCCCCCCCCCCCCCACTGCATCACACTGCTGTGTCTGTACATACCTACGTAGGTCCTGATAGTCACTGCATCACACTGCTGTGTCTGTACATACCTACGTAGGTCCTGATAATCACTGCATCACACTGCTGTGTCTGTACATACCCACGTAGGTCCTGATAGTCACTGCATCACACTGCTGTGTCTGTACATACCTACGTAGGTCCTGATAGTCACTGCATCACACTGCTGTGTCTGTACATACCTACGCAGGTCCTGATAGTCACTGCATCACACTGCTGTGTCTGTACATACCTACGTAGGTCCTGATAGTCACTGCATCACACTGCTGTGTCTGTACATACCCACGTAGGTCCTGATAGTCACTGCACCACACTGCTGTGTCTGTACATACCCACGTAGGTCCTGATAGTCACTGCATCACACTGCTGTGTCTGTACATACCTACGCAGGTCCTGATAGTCACTGCACCACACTGCTGTGTCTGTACATACCTACGTAGGTCCTGATAGTCACTGCATCACACTGCTGTGTCTGTACATACCTACGTAGGTCCTGATAATCACTGCATCACACTGCTGTGTCTGTACATACCCACGTATGTCCTGATAGTCACTGCACCACACTGCTGTGTCTGTACATACCTACGTAGGTCCTGATAGTCACTGCATCACACTGCTGTGTCTGTACATACCTACGTAGGTCCTGATAGTCACTGCACCACACTGCTGTGTCTGTACATACCTACGTAGGTCCTGATAGTCACTGCACCACACTGCTGTGTCTGTACATACCCACGTAGGTCCTGATAGTCACTGCATCACACTGCTGTGTCTGTACATACCTACGTAGGTCCTGATAATCACTGCATCACACTGCTGTGTCTGTACATACCCACGTAGGTCCTGATAGTCACTGCATCACACTGCTGTGTCTGTACTGTACATACCCACGTAGGTCCTGATAGTCACTGCATCACACTGCTGTGTCTGTACATACCCACGTAGGTCCTGATAATCACTGCATCACACTGCTGTGTCTGTACATACCCACGTAGGTCCTGATAGTCACTGCACCACACTGCTGTGTCTGTACATACCATAGACTGTAAAAAATATGGACAAAGCGTTCGCCGGGTCTAACATGAACGTAAAATGAAGCCTGTAATAATATGGTAATTCCTGATGTAAGTCGCCATCTTTCTAGATCCGTTTGGTACCAGCTGGCCATTGGCTGGCTCCGTTTTGGACCAGCTGGCCATTGGCTGCCCAGACAACGAGGCGGGACTTACCCCCTTCTTCTCCGTTGGTTTTTATTTTGACTCGAGTGGGAGGGGAATCCCGATCATAGACTGTAACGGTAGCCACGCCCCTCAGAACATACGCGATGTTCTTTTTTCTTTATGGTAATTTTTTTAATTAATGGGACCATAATTTTCCAAAAAGAATATTATGACATTAGAAATGAGACTTTAAACTAGTGACTGGAAGAAGAAAGTATTCATGACCATGTTTATTAAGGTAATACAGTCTAGGTGAAGTTGGGCCAAAATACATGGGCCTCTATGGAGCTATGGGGCTTTTTGGGTCCAGTCCAGCGCCACAACAGGCCATTATATGAACTACCGATTTCAAATGAGGCTTCACGAAATATCTGGCTGACTGCCCCCCTGGTACATACCTACGTAGGTCCTGATAGTCACTGCACCACACTGCTATGTCTGTACATACCCACGTAGGTCCTGATAGTCACTGCACCACACTGCTGTGTCTGTACATACCTACGTAGGTCCTGATAGTCACTGCACCACACTGCTGTGTCTGTACATACCCACGTAGGTCCTGATAGTCACTGCACCACACTGCTATGTCTGTACATACCCACGTAGGTCCTGATAGTCACTGCACCACACTGCTGTGTCTGTACTGTACATACCCACGTAGGTCCTGATAGTCACTGCACCGCACTGCTGTGTCTGTACATACCTACGTAGGTCCTGATAGTCACTGCACCAGACTGCTGTGTCTGTACATACCCACGTAGGTCCTGATAGTCACTGCACCACACTGCTGTGTCTGTACATACCCACGTAGGTCCTGATAGTCACTGCATCACACTGCTGTGTCTGTACATACTTACGTAGGTCCTGATAGTCACTGCACCACACTGCTGTGTCTGTACATACCCACGTAGGTCCTGATAGTCACTGCACCACACTGCTATGTCTGTACATACCCACGTAGGTCCTGATAGTCACTGCACCACACTGCTGTGTCTGTACATACCTACGTAGGTCCTGATAGTCACTGCATCACACTGCTGTGTCTGTACATACCCACGTAGGTCCTGATAGTCACTGCATCACACTGCTGTGTCTGTACATACCCACGTAGGTCCTGATAGTCACTGCATCACACTGCTGTGTCTGTACATACCCACGTAGGTCCTGATAGTCACTGCACCACACTGCTGTGTCTGTACATACCCACATAGGTCCTGATAGTCACTGCACCACACTGCTGTGTCTGTACATACCCACATAGGTCCTGATAGTCACTGCACCACACTGCTGTGTCTGTACATACCCACGTAGGTCCTGATAGTCACTGCACCACACTGCTGTGTCTGTACATACCCACGTAGGTCCTGATAGTCACTGCATCACACTGCTGTGTCTGTACATACCCACGTATGTCCTGATAGTCACTGCACCACACTGCTGTGTCTGTACATACCCACGTAGGTCCTGATAGTCACTGCACCACACTGCTATGTCTGTACATACCCACGTAGGTCCTGATAGTCACTGCACCACACTGCTGTGTCTGTACATACCCACGTAGGTCCTGATAGTCACTGCACCACACTGCTGTGTCTGTACATACCCACGTAGGTCCTGATAGTCACTGCACCACACTGCTGTGTCTGTACATACCCACGTAGGTCCTGATAGTCACTGCACCACACTGCTGTGTCTGTACATACCCACGTAGGTCCTGATAGTCACTGCATCACACTGCTGTGTCTGTACATACCCACGTAGGTCCTGATAGTCACTGCACCACACTGCTGCGCTGCAGGACACGACTGCTGTGTCTCAGTGCAGGATCCTGTCGCTCCGGGGATGCACATGTAGCACTGCAAGGCCCACACTGCAACACAACACGAGACACACATAGTTACACATGTAGCACTGCAAGGCCCACACTGCAACACAACACGAGACACACATAGTTACACATGTAGCACTGCAAGGCCCACACTGCAACACAACACGAGACACACATAGTTACACATGTAGCACTGCAAGGCCCACACTGCAACACAACACGAGACACACATAGTTACAGATGTAGCACTGCAAGGCCCACACTGCAACACAACACGAGACACACATAGTTACACATGTAGCACTGCAAGGCCCACACTGCAACACAACACGAGACACACACACATAGTTACACATGTATAGCACTGCAAGGCACACACTGTGACACAACACGAGACACACACATATATTACATGTGTAGCACTGCAAGGCCCACACTGCAACACACCACGAGACACGTGCACATAGTGTTGGGCTGGAGTAAGTACAATTACACATGTTGCACTGTAAAGGCACACACTGCAACACAAGACACACATGCAGGACAGCACTGTGGAATAAGTACATACAGATTACAGAAACAGAAGAAAGTAGGGATGTCCTGATTTTTTGTTAGCCGATACAGATACGGAATACCGATACCAGTGTTGTGTTTATATAGATATCTAGCTTATATATCTGGTGTTGTGTTTATAGATATCTAGCTTATATATCTGTTGTTGTGTTTATAGATATCGAGCTAATAGCTATATATCTGGTTTATAGCAGACTCCTCACTAAAATGTGCACTAGCCAGTTTGGGCAACTCCAAATCAAACTCCACATGCCCCAACATTTTATTCACCTGTCACCCCTTACCCCTGTGTGGGATCGCTGGTTAGACTGCCATAGTGTCGACCCCTTACCCCTGTGTCGGATTGCTGGTTAGACTGCCATAGTGTCGACCCCTTACCCCTGTGTGGGATCACTGGTTAGACTGGCATAGTGTCGACCCCTTACCCCTGTGTGGGATCTGTGGTTAGACTGGCATAGTGTCAACCCCTTACCCCTGTGTGGGATCACTGGTTAGACTGGCATAGTGTCGACCCCTTACCCCTGTGTGGGATCACTGGTTAGACTGGCATAGTGTCAACCCCTTACCCCTGTGTGGGATCACTGGTTAGACTGCCATAGTGACGACCCCTTACCCCTGTGTGGGATCACTGGTTAGACTGCCATAGTGTCGACCCCTTACCCCTGTGTGGGATCACTGGTTAGACTGGCATAGTGTCAACCCCTTACCCCTGTGTGGGATCGCTGGTTAGACTGGCATATTCGCCGATACCGATATGACCCGATATGACAAATAAGGGCCGATACTAGGGTTGTCCTGATCGGATCGGGAGATCGGAAATCGGCTCCGATCACAGGATTTTTAAAAGATCGGAATCGGGGAGAAAATATCAGATTTTTAATTGTCGTCTAATGTAAATCTCAAAGAATTATGTATATAAGCAACAAGATTTAGTAAAATCTTAGTTGTTTTCCTACTGGTCCCAGTCATATCTCAGTTACACATCCAGGCATTAAAGCCAATCTTAACCCAGAAAGCATTTTAGGCTATAGTCATCATTCAGTCCATTGGGTGTCACATAGTATTGAGTGTGTATATCCACTGCATTTCTCTTTGGGCTATAGTCTCTTTAGAATATCAAAATCCGGGGTAGAAAAGGAAAGTTACAGTTTTGAACCCCAACAAACAAACAAACAAACAAACAAACAAGCTTGAGGACGATCCTACATTTTGTGTAGAATCGGATTTAGAAGGCATTTAATGGCCTTCTAAATCCTGTCAGTTTTAGAAGAAAACGCCATGTTTCTGTCAGTCCTTCTCAAACATTTTCATGTCAAGGACCCCCAAAATTATCTGTAATTGGCCACCGACCCCCATCTGAAAATATGTTGTTCCAGGGACCCCCCAGAAGCAAAGGTTTGAGCTAAAAACGTTTGCGCCACATTTTCAAGATCTTTCCTAAGACATAGCAGATCTACACAATCTACAGATATAACATAATAATGCCTGACATCGAAATAAAAAAAAGCCTTCTAAATCCTGACAGTTTTCAGAAATAACCTATGTTTCTAGGCCTATATCACTCAATATTTCATGTCAAGGACCCCAAAAATGATCTGTATTTGGCCACCGACCCCCATCTGAAAATATGTTGTTCCAGGGAGCAAAGATTTGAGTTAAAAACGTTCGTTCTGAAAAAATATATTCCAAATTTGAGGCACATTTTCACGATTGTTCAAAAATAGCAGACCTACGAGCTTGTAGATCTGCTATTTTTCAATAGCTAAAACAAAACACCAAAAGGGGTGCCCGCCCAAAATGGGTTAAAACACCAAAAAGGGGTGTTCCCGTCCTGAATGGGTTCAAAAACACAGATGGACTTACCTGTTGGAGAAAGAATCACAAGGCCAAGGATGAGCATGAGCAGACGCATCGTGTCGGACACAGAGTGGCTGAAATGACAGACTGGGCACTGCAGGGTTACAGTCGTCTCTAATACTGTACGTTTGGAAAGGGAGGGGCGGGGTGGGGTGGGGGGTGGTGGGGTGGGGTGGGGGGTGGTGGGGTGGGGTGGGGTGGCGCGACTGTGATACACAGAGAGAGGAAACGTCTTGAATACCTCTTCCATGTGCACTCAATCAAACCTCGGCTCTGTTGTGTTCTGCGCCGACTGGACACAGATAGATAGATAGATAGATAGATAGATAGATAGATAGATAGATAGATAGATAGATAGATAGATAGATAGATAGATAGATAGATAGATAGATAGATAGATAGATAGATAGATAGAAACCTGTGACCGTCAAAACTTAAGCACTTTGTCCAGACATACATTAATGGACTCATTTGATATACGCGCGGTGGAGCTAGTCTGAGCCATTCTTGAAAACAAACAATATCTATAATGTGTAAATTCTTTCCAATAAAACCAGAAGTTCAATTTGATATCATTTTTGACTGGCAAAAGTATCAAAACACCCACTCCGTTGAATTTCACCCCCGAAAGCCTGTTCTAATATTATGTTTAAATGTATGTCTTCAATTGAAGATAGATAGATAGATAGATAGATAGATAGATAGATAGATAGGGTTGGATTGGGGTTAAGTCCCTGCGACATACTAGCGTCATGTCCAGGGGGTGTACTTGGACATGAAGCTGCCTCACGGCTACAGAAACAGCAGATAGGCTCCTGCCCTATGGGCCTCATGGCTACAGAAACAGGAGATAGGCTCCTGCCCCTATGGGCCTCATGGCTACAGAAACAGGAGATAGGCTCCTCCTGCCCTATGGGCCTCATGGCTACAGAAACAGGAGATAGGCTCCTGCCCCTATGGGCCTCATGGCTACAGAAACAGGAGATAGGCTCCTGCCCTATGGGCCTCATGGCTACAGAAACAGGAGATAGGCTCCTGCCCCTATGGGCCTCATGGCTACAGAAACAGGAGATAGGCTCCTGCCCTATGGGCCTCATGGCTACAGAAACAGGAGATAGGCTCCTGCCCTATGGGCCTCATGGCTACAGAAACAGGAGATAGGCTCCTGCCCTATGGGCCTCATGGCTACAGAAACAGGAGATAGGCTCCTGCCCCTATGGGCCTCATGGCTACAGAAACAGGAGATAGGCTCCTGCCCCTATGGGCCTCATGGCTACAGAAACAGGAGATAGGCTCCTGCCCCTATGGGCCTCATGGCTACAGAAACAGGAGATAGGCTCCTGCCCCTATGGGCCTCATGGCTACAGAAACAGGATATAGGCTCCTGCCCCTATGGGCCCCATGGCTACAGAAACAGGAGATAGGCTCCTGCCCCTATGGGCAGGAGCGAAAATAGATTTAGTCCCTTGTTTGTGCCGAATCTGGGTTGTTCATGGTTTGTTATCTAGACAGGTACATGGGTATCTTAGTGAAGTATTTAGACAGGTACATGGGTATCTTAGTGAAGTATCTAGACAGTTAGCCTACATGGGTATCTTGGTGGTGTATCGAATCTTGTGGACCAGACCCATTGCAAGATGCTATACTCTGTCGTCGACCCTAAGCCAAATATCCATTAATAGTAGATATGAGTAGAAATGCGATGCCTACAGTATGTTCTGACCACAAGTACAAAGTACAAAGAGTATAAACGTGCACTTATGAACCCTATTGATCCATTGATTCATACATTTTTTATTTCATTTGATTGTATTTATTTTGAGGTCTAAGTCTAAGTCCACACTAATGATCCATAATGTATAAATGATGCATAAGTGGGTCAGGACAGATAGCTTGGCCTTTTCATAATAAATAATGGACTTAGACTGTTATTCGTCTCAACTGCATGTCTTGTCGTGCACGCACGCACGCACGCACGCACGCGCACGCACACACACACACACACACACACACACACACACACACACACACACACACACACACACACACACACACACACACACACACACACACACACACACACACAGGTGAGTGGTGGTGGATCTTGAGCCTGCACTCTTAAAAAAGTATTATTATTAATAATAACCCTAAAATAAGAGATAGACAGACAGACAGACAGACAGACAGACAGACAGACAGACAGACAGGCAGGCAGACAGACAGACAGGTCCCTGGTACAACATAGTGTTCAGATGGGGGTCCCTGGTACAACACATGTTCAGATGAGGGTCCCTGGCAGAGGTGGGAGGAAGTCCCTATGTTGCAAGTCCAAGTCGAGTCTCAAGTCTTTGCTCTCAAGTCAAGTCAAGTCTCAAGTCTTTGGCATTCAAGTCCCAAGCAAGTCCAAGTCCTTAACTTTTAGTTTCGAGTCCCAACCAAGTCCTAAGCATTTTGTTTCAAGTCCCAACCAAGTCCTTACCTTTTGTTTCGAGTCCCAAACAAGTCCTAAGCATTTTGTTTCAAGTCCCAACCAAGTCCTTACCTTTTGTTTCGAGTCCCAAACAAGTCCCACCAAGACATAATACTAATTAATGATACAGTATGTAAAGATTTACATAAATCATGAGCATCTATTGAGCCATTTAGATCATGTCATAGGTCATGTCTCACCGAGACACAGGATCTGACACAAATTAAATGTTTCCCCTGAGCAAGCAGGCTATTATTATTACAATGGTAAAATGTCATTACTTGCACTGAAAAGGTGTTCAAATCCAGGGTAGAAGAGGAATGTTACATAATGCCTCGATCCACTTTTTCCACTCCCGATCCGATACCGATCTAAAATCATCAAAACCGATCCGATAACTGATACCGATCCGATATCGATCCAATCCGATCCAGCACATATTTAAGTCGCTCTATGCTTTCCCAAATCTGTCAGACTTTTTTTTTTATCTTTACCTTTTATTACAGATTTTATAGTCTGGAATGTTGAATCAGGATTGATCAAGTGATAATATTATTACTCAAAACAGAGAACACCTCCCCAGAATAATAGTCAACAAACAAGTTCCACATGAGTATAGGTTGAGAATAACTGACCCATTTATTTTTAACAACTTGAGCCTATACTTCAAATGTGGAAGTGTTCTAGTGACAAATTTATTTTATTGTATTCTATGCCTTTTTTTATCCATACTATTTATTATTATTATGCACATTATGCACAACATTTTAAGGACCCAGCAATTTGTATCTCTGTGACCCCAAATTATTATTTTGTATTTGTTTATATTGTAAAATCAATGTCAATTTAGAGTGTACAAATGGAACCTATCATTTGGCTGGGAGTGGGGACCCCTGATCCCCAAACCGTGCATACTGTCTACAGCTACACAGCACACTGTCTGTCCATGACAATGGAAATAGTGACGTCTGTTTATTTAAGCATTGGTTAGCACTTAAGCAGTTATTAGCATCATAGCATGGTCTGTCACATAAGTATTGACAGCGGTCATATTTGTCAACCAACTGTTGGGGACTGTGGGGATATATCATTTTAAGAACATGAGCATGTCGTCATGCTCAGCTGTCAGCTTGTTGCGCTGTTCCGTCTCTCTCGTCTAAGACGTTGACGCTAATCAATGCTAAAGATTAGCTTGCATGGAGCTAAGGCTGAAACTTTGCTGCTGTTGTTGCCACGGTGGCAAATCCATTTTTGCACTCGGCTGTTGGGTCTTTTTTGTTTTATAATATATAATACTCCCATGCGGGAGCGGCTGTCAATGCGGCTTTCTCCACACTGAGTAGCAGCGCGCAGTAATGGCTAGTGGCTAGCCTAGCAGCCTGCACTGTGCAAGACTGCCACTGTGAAGTGTGACTGGGGCTGCCAATGCCTCTGTAGTGCACACTGCTGGAGGAATAAAGTCCTGGAGTGGAGTACTAGAATGGACTGGAGTGGAGTGCTTGCAGTGCTTGGAATGGATCGGTCATTTTCGCTGTAGTCCGATCCGATCCCGATCACGTTTTTTGGCTGATATCGACCCGATATCCGATCCGCGGCATCCCTTTATATACAAATACCAAACTATTTTACATGTCATAAAAAAGATAATCAGATACTGTAAGGTATTAAGTGACTTGAAAATGTTCAAGTCAAGAGGGCTCAAGTCAAGTCAAGTCTCAAGTCCTTGGCGTTCAAGTCAAGTCAAGTCTCAAGTCTTTGGCATTCAAGTCCCAAGCAAGTCCAAGTCTATTTTTGATTTGATCAAGCAAGTCTAAAGTCATCAAAATCGGGACTCGAGTCCAAGTCGAGTCTCGAGTCTCGAGTCCAAGTCCCCACCTCTGGTCCCTGGTACAACACATGTTCAGATGGGGGTCCCTGGTACAACATAGTGTTCAGATGGGGGTCCCTGGTACAACACATGTTCAGATGGGGGTCCCTGGTACAACACATGTTCAGATGGGGGTCCCTGGTACAACACATGTTCAGATGGGGGTCCCTGGTACAACACATGTTCAGATGGGGGTCCCTGGTACAACACATGTTCAGATGGGGGTCCCTGGTACAACATAGTGTTCAGATGGGGGTCCCTGGTACAACACATGTTCAGATGGGGGTCCCTGGTACAACACATGTTCAGATGGGGGTCCCTGGTACAACACATGTTCAGATGGGGGTCCCTGGTACAACACATGTTCAGATGGGGGTCCCTGGTACAACACATGTTCAGATGGGGGTCCCTGGTACAACACATGTTCAGATGGGGGTCCCTGGTACAACACATGTTCAGATGGGGGTCCCTGATACAACACATGTTCAGATGGGGGTCCCTGGTACAACATAGTGTTCAGAAGGGGGTCCCTGGTACAACACATGTTCAGATGGGGGTCCCTGGTACAACATAATGTTCAGATGGGGGTCCCTGGTACAACATAGTGTTCAGATGGGGGTCCCTGGTACAACATAGTGTTCAGATGGGGGTCCCTGATACAACATAGTGTTCAGATGGGGGTCCCTGGTACAACATAATGTTCAGATGGGGGTCCCTGGTAGCCTACAACATATCAGTGTTCAGATGGGGGTCCCTGGTACAACACATGTTCAGATGGGGGTCCCTGGTACAACATAGTGTTCAGATGGGGGTCCCTGGTACAACATAGTGTTCAGATGGGGGTCCCTGGTACAACATAATGTTCAGATGGGGGTCCCTGGTACAACATAGTGTTCAGATGGGGGTCCCTGGTACAACATAGTGTTCAGATGGGGGTCCCTGGTACAACACATGTTCAGATGGGGGTCCCTGGTACAACATAGTGTTCAAATGGGGGTCCCTGGTACAACATAGTGTTCAGATGGGGGTCCCTGGTAGCCTACAACATATCAGTGTTCAGATGGGGGTCCCTGGTACAACACATGTTCAGATGGGGGTCCCTGGTACAACACATGTTCAGATGGGGGTCCCTGGTACAACATAGTGTTCAGATGGGGGTCCCTGGTACAACATAATGTTCAGATGGGGGTCCCTGGTAGCCTGGTAGGTCCCTGGTACAACACATGTTCAGATGAGGGTCCTTGGTACAACACATGTTCAGATGGGGGTCCCTGGTAGCCTGGTAGGTCCCTGGTACAACACATGTTCAGATGAGGGTCCCTGGTACAACACATGTTCAGTTGGGGGTCCCTGGTACAACACATGTTCAGATGGGGGTCCCTGACATTAATTCGGGGGTCCTTTTAACTCCTTGACATGAGAAGGTTTGAGAAGCACTGTAAATTTAATTATTCCTCACACATGCAGTGTCTGCTGGTGACCACTAGATGGCGGCAAGACGTCGGTATTCCAGTCTGCTCCATGACACAAAATGTGTAAGTTCTCACCTGCTGTACGTCTCTCTCTCTCTCTCTCTCTCTCTCTCTCTCTCTCTCTCTCTCTCTCTCTCTCTCTCTCTCTCTCTCTCTCTCTCTCTCCTCTGTTGTTAGGGCTGAGACTAGAATATGACACATTACATATCTCCGTTTTATGATGACAGTCGCAGTGTGAAATGCATGCCTACATACATTACCTGCCTGTGACTGTGATTTGCATCATTTAACCCATTTAGACCTGAGACAGGATTCTACAAATGCCTTCTAAATCCCGACAGTTTTCTGAAAAACCTACAGTAGGCTATGTTTCTATGTCAGTCGTTCTCAAACATTGTCATGTCAAGGACCCCCAAAAATCATATGTAATTGGCCGCCGACCCCCCATCTGAAAATATGTGGTGCCAGCCTCCAGGGACCCCCCCCCCCCCCCCCCCCCCAGAAGCCAATATTGTGTTCAAAATGTTCGCTCTGAAAGAATATAGTATATTCAAAGATGTGCGCCACATTTTCACGATTTTTCTAAAATGGCAGATCTGCTATATTCTTCAATAGCTAAAGTATAGCATAACATAATGCTAATTAAAACACCAAAAGTCAATTATGACGAGCCATTTGTCAACATCGCGTCTGTCTCTGGCACGAGTGCCTTTTATCCAGCCGTCCGTGTCTAATGGTGATGAAAGCAGATGCTACTATAATCTGTCGTGTAAACAAGAGTGCATGCTTGTCACCACCGGCGCTGAATGCAGATGGAGGCTGTCTGTTTTCTCTTTGACGGCAGACTCTATTGGAAATGGCAAGTACTGCTTCTATAACCAAGTGTATTTTGAGTTTATTTTTTATTTGATTGAATATTATTAAACATCGAATGGTAATACATTTATTTCCAGTCTTTTTATAGGACCACTTCACCACTTTTCAACATATCTTCATATAATTGGTCCTCACTAATGTTCATGATAAAACACCACGGGTTTAATGTTTGTCTTTAGTTCAATGTTTGTTTGTTTGTTTGTTTTGTTTGTAAACGCCAATGAAGGGAAAATGTTTTTTGTACAGCACTTTGGTCGATGACAGCCATCTTTAAATGTGCTTTATGAATAAAGTTTGATTTGATTTGATTTGATTCACACACCTTTACATAGATTGTTCATTACATTCACCCATTCACACACCTTTACATAGATTGTGCATTACATTCACCCATTCACACACCTTTACATAGATTGTGCATTACATTCACCCATTCACACACCTTTACATAGATTGTGCGTTACATTCACCCATTCACACACCTTTACATAGATTGTGCATTACATTCACCCATTCACACACCTTTACATAGATTGTGCGTTACATTAACCCATTCATACACCTTTATGTAGATTGTGCATTATACATTTACCCATCCACACACCTTTGCATAGATTGTGCATGACATTCACCCATTCACACACCTTTACATGTGCATGACATTCACCCATTCACACACCTTTACATGTGCATGACATTCACCCATTCACACACCTTTACATGTGCATTACATTCACACATAGGGCAACTGTGTCTCAGTCAGGAGGTAGAGCAGGTCGTTCAATGATCCATGGGTCGGCGGTTCGAATCCCGGCTCCTCCTCCTCCTGTCTACATGTCGAAGTGTCCTTGAGCAAGACACTGAACCCCAAATTGCTCCCGATGTGCTGGTTGGTGCCTTGCATGGTTTCCGCCGCAATCGGTGTATGAATGTGTGTGTGAATGGGTGAATGTAATGCACAATCTATGTAAAGCGCCTTGGATAAAGGCGCTATATAAATGCACCATTTACCATTTACACATTGACACACCTTTACATAGATTGTGCATTACATTCACCCATTCACACACCTTTACATAGATTGTGCATTACATTCACCCATTCACACACCTTTACATGGATTGTGCATTACATTCACACACCTTTACATAGATTGTGCATTACATTCACCCATTCATACACCTTTACATAGATTGTGCATTACATTCACCCATTCACACACCTTTACATGGATTGTGCATTACATTCACACACCTTTACATAGATTGTGCATTACATTCACCCATTCATACACCTTTACATAGATTGTGCATTACATTCACCCATTCAAACACCTTTACATAGACTGTGCATTACATTCACCCATTCACACACCTTTACATAGATTGTGCATTACATTCACCCATTCACACACCTTTACATAGATTGTGCATTACATTCACCCATTCACACACACGTTCACACACCGATGGCGGCGGAACCCATACAAAGCACCAACTATACTTTCCTCAGCCATGGTTTGAAAATAAATGAAACACTGTATGGATCTGATCCTGTGATCAGCTTAGGTGGTTCGGACACCTGGTTAGGATGCCTCTCGGGCGCCTCCCTAGGGAGGTCCTTGAAGCACGTCCCACTGGGAGGAGACCCCGGGGCAGACCAAGGATCACGTCCCACTGGGAGGAGACCCCGGGGCAGACCAAGGATCACGTCCCACTGGGAGGAGACCCCGGGGCAGACCAAGGATCACGTCCCACTGGGAGGAGACCCCGGGGCAGACCAAGGATCACGTCCCACTGGGAGGAGACCCCGGGGCAGACCAAGGATCACGTCCCACTGGGAGGAGACCCCGGGGCAGACCAAGGACCACGTCCCACTGGGAGGAGACCCCGGGGCAGACCAAGGACCACGTCCCACTGGGAGGAGACCCCGGGGCAGACCAAGGCGCAGGTGGAGGAAATACATCGACTCACTGGCCTTGGAACGTCTCTGAATCCCCCAGGATGAAGTCACTAATGTTGGTCTGGAGAGGACTCTGGTGGAGCTGTTGCCCCCGCAACCCGACTACGGATAAGCGGTTGAAGATGGATGGATGGATTGATTATGAATAAATAAAATAAAAATTGGACCACAATAAAACCACTCCCCCTGCTGGACAACATTTTCATTAGGTTTGTCCTAGCCTGGGTAAAACCACTCCCCCTGCTGGACAACATTTTCATTAGGTTTGTCCTAGCCTGGGTAAAACCACTCCCCCTGCTGGACAACATTTTCATTAGGTTTGTCCTAGCCTGGGTAAAACCACTCCCCCTGCTGGACAACATTTTCATTAGGTTTGTCCTAGCCTGGGTAAAACCACTCCCCCTGCTGGACAACATTTTCATTAGGTTTGTCCTAGCCTGGGTAAAACCACTCCCCCTGCTGGACAACATTTTCATTAGGTTTGTCCTAGCCTGGGTAAAACCACTCCCCCTGCTGGACAACATTTTCATTAGGTTTGTCCTCTGCTCCATTTCTCTCCCAGGTTATTCCTTCTACCAAATTCCCACTTCCCACTGTTTTTCGTTGATATATAAAGATGTTTTAAAAATGTATAACCTCCAAAAATGTGCTTCTCGATTAAGCTATACATGAGTAGTATTAAGTCGATGATTGGTTCGACGTATATGTCGCCGGAAAACCAGATTTAAAATTTTTACCTACATACTCATGTTGTTTTTCATGATTTTCAACGATAAAATAATTACTTTACTAATAGATAGACATAGCCTACTATTATCACTCCATTCAACCACCTCATTTACTTTACTAATAGATAGATATACTATTATCACTCCATTCAAGGGATAGTTCAGATTTTTTGAACTTAAGTTGTATGAAATACTTGCCATTAATATAGTGGTTGCAACTGTATTAATTGATTGCCAGAGTCCTGTGGTGGGAGATCTGCTCTGGTTTTAGTGAATATTAAGTAGTTCCGGTCATTTTGTGGGGGGCACTGGGGCCACGCAGTAAAAGTAAATTTATCCACAAAACGAACGTAATTTGTATTGGTGACCTTTTTTTTAAATATTAGCATGACTTTCGTTGAACTTTGACCCCTCTATCACATGGAACTATTTTTTGGGCGTAGTGATATGGACAAAAAAAACATAGTTCTGTGTGATAGAGGGGTAAAAAAAGAACGAAAGTTGCACTAATATTTTAGAAATAGGTCAACAATACAAATTACGTTAGTTTTGACGATTCATTTATTTTTACTGCGTGGCCCCCAGCATCCCCCACAAAATGACCGGAACTACTTGATATTTCACCAAAACCAGAGCAGAACTCCCACCACGGGACTCGGGCAATCAATTAATACAGTTGCAACCACTATATTAATGGCAAGTATTTCATACAACTTAAGTTCAAAAAATCTGAACTAACCCTTTCAACCACCTCATTTACTTTACTAATAGATAGATGTACCAGTTGTAACCAAAACCCAACCTTTATTCATTGCAGCCAGCAACACCTTCCTGGATCTCAGCCAATCCACACAGCTGTAATCCATTCACTCTGATGGACCAATGACGGACGGTCTAGACCCGGATAAGGTAGGCGGGGCTTATACTTTAAAATGGAGCCCCACATGGTCCATAGCAGAGTGTTTGGGAGCTGCAATAAGGTAAGGTTTGTTTGAGAACCGCATGGTTTTGAGCCAACGTTAACTCTGTTATTGTTTAAACATTAGTGTTGTTAGACAACATTAACTCTGTTATTGTTTAAGCATTAGTGTTGTTAGAAGGACTGTTGGTTGTTTATTGTGACTCAATATGAGGAATGTGTTGGTACTTTTTGAGACACAAACAAATAAACAAACAAACAGGTGGAAAGTAAATAATTACATCTACTGAAGTACTGTGGACAATATATTGTACTTTAATATTCCATTATTTGGACACTTTACTAGTTTTGTAGATTCTTCTGATTATTTAAAATATATCCTTTTGGCTACATTGCAATTTGCCACTGGGCTACAAACACATTTTGGCCATTTGGAAGTAGCTGATCTACAATCTCACAATGCATTGTTATGCAATGCATTGTGAGATTGTAGATCTGCTATTTTCAGATTTTTCTTTTTCTTTCAAACATTTGAAATGGGACATTCTGCGTAATGAGCTACATTTGGTCATTTTGTAAGTGCATTTTGATGCCATACCCTTTTACTTTAGTACATAATGGTAACACAAGATGTAACTGTGGCTCAGACACATTCATAAGATTAAACTAAATGTCTCACTGCTGGATGGAAAACTCAAATGTACAAACGTACATACATACAAAAGTAGCAGATCTACAAACCCATTTCTACCATACAGAGCAACTTTAAAGGGCCACTTCACCCCTTTTGCAGCCAGATCTTATTTGAATGATTTTTGAGACAAACACTTTCCTGGGGTTTTTATGTGTTTTTAGATATTTTAGTATTTCAAAGTGTCCATGGACTCCATGATGTCATGGACACCGGGTTCACTTCCTTCCTGAACTACAATTCACACAATGCTTTGGTCCACTGCTCCTCCTTGTGGATAGGGGGAGGGCTGTCTTACTGAGACAACATGTAGTCCAGGAAGGAAGTGAGCCCAGTTTCCATGACATCATGGACTCTTTGAAATATCTAACCTCATAAAAACCCCAGGAAAGTGTTTTTTGTCTCCCAAACATCATTAAATTAAGATCTGGTTGCAAAAGAAAAATGCAAGAATTTCCTAAAGATGTATTTTCTACAATGTATGAAATCTGGATAAAGAGTAATGTTGGCGTATGTTTGTGTCTTACAGGTTGATCATGTGACCTTGGTGTCATGCGGTGACCTTGGCTGCAGTCATCAGGAGATGGCTGGTATTGGTAATAGAGTGTCTACTCGGCTGAGCTGAAACGAATAACGGTGTCAACGAACGCTCCCTGAGATTACGAGGCGTACGGTGCTCGGGACGTATTGTGCCATACAACCTACGCGGCTCTATTAATACCGGCTATCTTCAACCGAGCGACGGAAGGCCCCCCACGGTACGTACCTGGATTACATGTGGCTGTAGTAGAAACTAGGGCTGTGCCACCATTACAACATGTTAAGATGACCATTCATTGTCATACAAAGGATTGCGATTAACAATTGTAATTGTGTTTGCTGTTGAACATATGAATACAAAGTTTCCTTTTTAGCTTTTAGGCTTCATAAAATAAATGGTTGCACAAGGCAGATTATAGCCCTAGAATGTGTGTAATAATGGTGACACAGCCCTGTCAGTGACTGTTATGACTTCCAAAATGTCATCCTGTTGGCCGACAACTAATTTTCTTTTCCCCTGCCATTTCAGAAAGTGAAGCTGACTGGAGGTGTGAACTCTATGCTGTTGCCACTGCTGGGTGAACTCTATGCTGTTGCCACTGCTGGCTGCTGTTAACAGTGAAGGTTAGTTAACCGTCTGATTCCTGCTGCTTGTTTAAGTGGGCTACATGCTACCATACCGTAGGTTGTCTTTCGTGCCATGTATATTCACTTAATTTGTGTGTATAATGCCAGTCCACATCACCATTATGTGATGTTTGTGGAGGCATGTGATGTATTTATCGTTTAACATAATTTACGGGTAAAGTCTGTCCACACCCACATCACATATGTATGTTCTCTTGTGTCTCCTTCCTCTTCTCTATTCTTTGGATTTAATAAAGTTATTTATTTTTTGTTATAGTTTTTAATTGCATTTTGCTTTATTTAGGTAATTTCTTGCCTATCTATTGCCCTAGTTCTTCACTAGTGTTTTATGTGTGTACAAATGTGATGTGGAGGTATGTGATTTATGTCTGGTGTCATTATGGTAGCATGTAGACCCTTAACACTGTGTTTACAGCTTACTATGCTGTAGGTCTGTGTAAACTAACAAGAGGAAGCAAATGATGGCCGCTGTGTCATTTGCTTCCTTGGTTGGTGTGTTTTGTTTAGTGCTGATATTGAAGGTAAGTGGGCGTAGTTTATTATCCTTGGCTGTCGGGCAGAAACCTTGTATCTCCATAGTTCAACCTTCTTTTGTAAATTAATGTCCTTACTTGGTCATGCTACAGTGTCACACACAAGTAGCAAATGGCCAATCTCACGAGGCAAAGATAATCCATTATTGAATATTTAACATGTAGTATTCTGTTTTTCTAATGTATCAAACCAGTGAAGTATCAGCAAGAGCTTGACTAAATAATAACATTGGAACACTTATTATATTAATAATATTGGATCAGTTCTTTTGGTCCATAAAACTAACAGTTTTGGACGTACAAGGTTTCTACCCAACCTTCATCTTTTCTCTCTTCTTCTTTGCTTTAATAAAGTTATTTGTTTTTGTGGTCTCAGAGTTTTTAATCGCATTTTGATTTATTGTATTGTAATTTCTTATTTCTTTCTTGCCTTTCTATGACACTAGTTCTTCACTAGTAGTGTATGTGTGACTTGGGTCGTGTCTCGCGTACAGTTTCTCATTTGGAGCTGTTTCATGTCATTTACCAGTAATGCGTCAACACGTCAGTTCACATCAGATATGAACACAGGCCTGGTATGTGATGTGCATTTATGTGTTTTTTAAAGGTGATATTTCACAGCAATTGCGGATAGCTCGTCATTCACGTCTGTTGGCATTGCGCCATACGAATTGTGTTTATTGCTGTTCATGTTGTGTACTCATAGTATTGCTGACAAATACCGGGGCGCAAAGAATGCTGCTACCTCGTATAATTTATGTCAATCGTCCACAAATGGCATAAATTGTACAGTCTTGCCCCATGTTTCCTACATGGGACAACTAGATAGAAAAATACTTGCGCCACGAAAACCTTAAGGCCAACTGCTTGGGCAGAGACCAAGAAAATCTATTTTGTTCATGTTCATAAAGTGCTCCAAGTGCTTAAAGTGAAAAGTGCAGCAGCAAACATCTAGGTCATAAGACCATTGTTGGTGCTATATTATCAGATCTAATTTGTGAGTAAAGCTTCATTACGTAAGCCCACATCACCTATGAACACAGGCCCGGTATGTGATGTGTGTTTATGTCTTGTCTCATTTCACATTTGTGAGTAAGGCTTCATCATGTCATCCCACATCACATAAAGAACAATAGGGTTAGGGTAGGATAGGTATGTGATGTTGGTTGATGTGGTGTAGGTCTTATAATGTGCAAGCTTCATCGCGTCAGTTAACATCACATTATGTGGTGTGTATTGATGTGATTTATTTATGCTGCCATTTGCAGCTAAAACTTAATCCATGCCGGTGAGTAGGCGAGGCATTGACGATGGGCCTATGACCCAAACGTTTTCTGCTGCACTTTTCACTTTTAGCACTTTGCAGCACTTTATGAGCATGACCAAATAAGATATTCTTAGTTTATGTCTGAGGAGTTTTCCTTAAGGTATTTGTGGAGTGAGTCTTCTCGTTTTCAATTGTATAAAGACATAATCATGGCTATCATTTATAGTCATGATTCAAATTGGCTATCTTTTTTTTTAATTATCTTGCCGCAGGAGGTTGGCAAGAGTGTGTTTAAAACATATTTTGCCAAATTAAAACTAATGGCAGATTTTGGACCTGTAAATTATAAAACAAACTAAGGCACTGGTGTGATACTCCTGGTTTACCAGAACGGGGTTCAACTCCCTGCGGTGCTCTGCTCAATGTGTTGTATTTACATGGTTCATTTTCTGCTCATTGCGTTTCCTTTTCATAGATGATAACCTCCAGGTTCTTTACTGTGTTTGTACTCCCTACAGTTGGGTTACAAGTCTATTTAGGGACTAAGCCCAAAGGGACTCTTGGTCCCTTATTTTTCTCTTCTCCTTCCACCAAAAATGTGTATATATATTTTTTTTTCCTCTTTTTTTTAAAGGACCACTTCACAACCTATCTTCATATAATAGGTCCTCACTAATAATCATGAAAAAATGGCCCTCTCATAGGAGGGCTGTGGGCAGTTTAGAAACTGTCTTCCAGTGACATCATTATAGGCAGATTTTGTTTTTAAACAAGATTTTTCTTGTTTACAAAAATGTCGTGAGAACGATGGCTTCCATTTTCACATTGCAAATTTTCAGGACTAGAAAGCCTGCAGTTTCTATTAGCTTGTATTCCCATCGATGTCACTGGAAGACTGTTTCTAAACTGCCCACAACCCTCCAATGAGACACAGACCGAGTAGAACAAAATTGCACCCTTTTTTCATGATTATTAGTGAGGACCTGAAGATGGGTTAAAAAGTGGTGAAGTGGTCCTTTAAATGACACTTGGCCCTGCTCACCCCATCTGATCAGGACAACCTAGAGGGCAATGCCAAACGGTGAGGACGTGAAGCCCACAACCATTGGCCAATGGGTGGTGCTATAGCACTCAACTGAGAATTCAAACTTTAAACGGGCATAGCTCATGAACCACTTGACTTGCTCGATACCCGAAAGAATCCGATAAGCTTTGGGCTTATCGCGCTTGTTATTGAGCATAGTGGCCCGGTCAGCTTGTTATTGAGCATAGTGGTATAGTGGCCCGGTCAGCTTGTTATTGAGCATAGCGGTATAGTGGCCCGGTCAGCTTGTTATTGAGCATAGCGGTATAGTGGCCCGGTCAGCTTGTTGTTGAGCATAGCGGTATAGTGGCCCCGTCAGCTTGTTATTGAGCATAGCGGCACAGTGGCCCGGTCAGCTTGTTATTGAGCATAGCGGCACAGTGGCCCGGTCATGTTTAAATAAAGACAAGAGGCGATCAATAAATGCCAACCAGCACTATCTGGGTAAACACAATTATGCTTTTAAAGTGTCGGAACATATATTAACCTGTTAATCTTTTATTGCTAAAAAGGTAATTTGCCGTCTGTTAGAAAAGTACTGTATTTGAAGGCCCTAGTAAAGGATCTGTTCAGAATTGTCTCCTGTCTTTCCACAAAATAATTGCTCGATAAGAACCCAGCTCGATAAGCCTGATCGTTATCAATGGCTGCATCCCTACCCATGTGTCTCCTTGCCTCACTTTCATATTCTGACTTTTGTATCTGAATTGTATGTCTCTTCTCCTGGGATCTTTGCTCAAAATGCCTAAACATTTTCTAAATCAAAATAAGTCTTTAAAAAAAGAGAAAAAAAGACTGGGTGTACTATATTTACTACAAACTGTAGTCATGTCCGCACCTGGAAGGACCACAGACAAGGGTTTTACATGTATAACAATCTTTATTAAAGTAGGTTATAGAACAACAATAGAATAAGGCAAAACGGTAAACTACGACAAGACATTTCATACAGTATATGCAAAGCACTTAAACACAATTAAACTCCCTTCACATAACAATTAAACTCCCTTCACATAATAAAAACCTTTCTCTATAAAATACTAGCCTCTATTACGTGTACACAATATACAAGTGTTTGGTTGTGCAATGAACTGGCCCTGGCGGCACTGGCGTAGCATAAGGGGGTGCAGCCAGTGCAGTGCACTGGGGCCCAGCGCCCCCTAGGGGCCCATGAGGGGAAGGGGAAAAAAGAAAAGAAACAGCTGACGGGCCGCTGTTTTGTGAATGAAATAGCTGTGGGCTGTGGCCGGTCGGTAAGGGGTTAAACTTCTGTGTGATGTATCCTTCCAAGCCCACTATACCATGTAATATACATCCTGCGTCTACTACATCCTGTAGTTCACTTAAGAAATAAAAGTATTGATACAAGTAGCTTTTATTGTGAAGAGGAAGAGGAAGTTGTTTCGGTTGTAGCCAGCTACCATGACAGTGGTAGTGCCGGGGTGGTAGTGGAATAATACAAACAACATGCTTTTAGCCAAAACCGCATGCGTCTATGACTTAAACAATGTAGGCTAAACACTTTGGAATTACGTTAAACATGGTATATCCTCCGTGGCGGCGTCATTAGGTGAGTACTAGTAAATGAATTGTTAAGTTTCATAGTATCATTCATCATCAACAGGCTGTTGTTGATGCCCCCCAAAATGAACAGGTTACACAGCCTACAGGATTCTCATTATGTTACTCACTGCCAGTGCCTGCAAGGATGGCCGCCGTGCCATTTCTTATAAACTATCTAATTCATACGTGGGTCGTCGTGGGTACACGTGGAGTTGTTGTTGTTGTTCATGCGCAACGGTGTGGAGAGGACATCAGAGCGCAGCGCAACAGCCTTATGGTATTGTCTGAATGTCTGCACTAGCTCTTTCTGTCCAGTCCTACGTGTATAGGGTGGCGATTTATATTCGTTAATAAAGAGAGAGCTGTAAAGGGGATATATTGTCTATGGTCAGTTCATGGTGTGTATCATTCTCGTTTTTTTTTAAATGGGTTTTAATTGTCTGGTAACGGAAAATAATCTAACTTGTTACTTTTCTCGGTAGGTAATCTGTAACGGCAAGGGATTATTTTTATGGGCAGTAATCCAGTAACCTAACGACGTTACTTTAGAAAGTAACGATGCCCAACACTGCATATAATGAGCTGTGTTTTTATTTATTTATGTTTGATAGTTTGGAGACATCAGGCTGTGGTAGTTTTGTTTTTGTGCCCAAGTCAGGGAAGGTTGTTTATTGATGAATATATGGACACTGAGCTTGGAAGCTGGTGCTGTCTGCATGTGGTGCTGAAAGGCTGGTTTAATGAGTGATTGAAATATTTTTTTGTTTGCAGAATTACAGTACATTTCAAGCACAAACTCAATACAAAGACTGTTAACTGTGAGTGGACGAGTTTACTCAATGCTGTACCATATGTTCTCATGCCAATAAAGGCCCTTTGAATTTAATTGAATAATTTAATTGTGTGGCCGGTCACCTCACCTGTAATGTTAGTCTATACCTAGTGTGTGTGTGTGTGTGTGTGTGTGTGTGTGTGTGTGTGTGTGTGTGTGTGTGCATGGGCGCGCGCACACTTGTTTATGGCGGTGGTGGGGGGCCTACAAAATATTCTCGCACCGGGGCCCACCATGACCTCCCTACGCCACTGCCTGGCGGGGTGACCACGCCGAGGGGTTGGGCGGAGGGGTTCTCTTCTCACCCTTTTTACTCTGTCGGGTGACCTTTTGTCATAGGTTTTTAATCTAGTCTTGACTGTGCAGAGCGTGTCACCCCCGAGGACAGATGCCGGGAGAAGGTGCCCGGGACTTAAACGCCCTGCCTCCTGTTGTAACTTTTGATATTCAGGACTAAACATTTTTGTAAACTATGAACACACTGTTCTGTTAAGATTGTAGGGATCAATGAGTTCTTTGAGATATTGTGGTGCCTGACCATTGAGAGCTTTATAGGTGAGGATTTTGAACTCTATTCTGTATTTAACCGGGAGCCAGTGTAGAGAGGCCAGTGATGGTTCTGATCACATGGTTCTCGGACCCCTAGAATAGGGGTTCCTCGTTACTACAGAGGAGTTCCAAATCTTTGATCGCAACTTTTTTTCATTTAATGTTCATTCATTCGTTCATATCGTTAATGTAATGCATAAATCACTATTCTGAGGAACATTAGCAAAATAAATCTGATCTACAAGCTCATGATTTAAGAGGATTTGAAAAAAAGGATGCCCCTTTCATGACGACGCCAGGCCCAGGAAATTAATCCCAATGCATTTTTCCCATAGACATTTCAAACAGTATTTAAAGTCGTGACAAATCATGACAACAAACACAATATTTTGGACCAAACAAATCATTACAAAGAAGAAAAACAGTGTTGTACCTCCCGCTTTTTTCTACGTTCTAATTGTTTGTTTGGCCCAAAAAAATGTTTTTTGTCATGATTTGTCACAACAAGAGTTGGCTTTGTCCGCGGCGTAAACGTCTTTAAATAAATACTTTCTGAAAAGTCTGAGGAAAATTAACAGGGATTTAATTTCTGGGTCTCTCGAGGGGGCGGGACTGCGACGCTCTATAGAATGCCGTGGTGCAACCCAACAGAGTTGCAGCACTTCACACGGGGTGATTTTGGAGGATTTGAGAAAAAGATGAATCACGAAAAAAAAAGGTATACTATAGTCCATGGTTTTGACTGCATGACGTTTTTCATGATTTTGCAGGATTTGAGAACAAGATAAATAATGGACCTGTAAATTACAACAAAACAAACCAAGGCACTGGTGTGGTACTCCTGGTTTACCAGAACGGGGTTCAAGTCCCTGCAGTGCTCTGCTCAATGTGTTGTATTTACATGATATATTTAAATTATATAAGACTAGTAATTGACCTTCACCAGTATAAATGACCTTGACCAGTATACGGTCCGTGACGATGGACTATAGCCTTTTGATTTTCCGTGATTTTCACCTATTTTCAAATCCTCAACAATGATGAAGAATCGTGTAATATAGTGCGCCGCTAAATGATATTGACCAATATCAATGACCTTGACCAATATCAATGACCATCATAAGACCAGTATAAATGACCTTGACCAGTATAAATTACCTTCATAAGACTAGTAAATGACCTTGACCAGTATAAATGACCTTGACCAGTATAAATTACCTTCATAAGACTAGTAAATTACCTTCAACAGTAAAAATGACCTTGACCAGTATAAATGACCTTGACCAGTATAAATGACCTTCACCAGTGAAGATGACCTTGACCAGACCAGTATAAATGACCGTAACCATTATGAATGACCTTGACCAGTATGCGGTCTGTGTAGTATGCCGTACGATATGGGCTATAGCCCATGGTTAAAAATGATGAAAAACGAGGATAGAAAAAATGGAATCTAAGGATAGACGTCTAAAAAACTTTCCTTTTTAGACGTTTTTTATCCCATTTTTAGACGCACGTCTAATAGCCGGCTATTGCTCAGTGGGTGGGCTATAGCCCATATCGTACGGCATACTATAGCACGGCGTTTTTCATCATTTTTGAGGATTTAAAAAAAAATGAAAAAATGAAAAAAAAACGATGGGTTGGCCCATCGTTTTTTGATTATTATTTTTCTTTTCAAATGAAAAACGGCGTGCTATAATATGCCGTTTTTGAGGATTAAAAAAATGAAGAAAAAAAAAACGATGGGTTATAGCCCATTGTTTTTTTATTTTTTTCAAATCCTCAAAAATGATGAAAAACGGCGTGCTATAGTATGCCGTACGGTATGGGCTATTGCCCATGGTCAAAAATGGGATAAAAAAACGTCTAGAAATAGACGTCTAAAACACGTCTATTTTTAGACGTGTTTTAGACGTCTATTTGTAGACGTTTTTATCCCATTTATAGACGCTCGTCTAATAGCCCATACCGTACGGCATACTATAGCACGCCGTTTTTCATCATTTTTGAGGATTTGAAAAAAATGGGGAAAAAACCGATGAGTTATAGCCCATCGTTTCTTGAATATTTGTGTTTTTTCCAAACCCTCAAAAATGATGAAAAACTGCGTGCTATAGTATGCTGTACGGTATGGGCTATAGCCCATGGTCAAAAATTTGATAAAAAACGTCTAAAAATAGACGTCTAAAACACGTCTATTTTTAGACGTGTTTTAGACGTCTATTTTTAGACGTTTTAATCCCATTTTTAGACGCTCGTCTAATAGCCCATACCGTACGGCATACTATAGCACGCCGTTTTTCATCATTTTTGAGGATTTGAAAAAAAATGAAGAAAAATAAAACGATGGGTTATAGCCCATTGTTTTTAGATTTTTAGATTTTTTTTCAAATCCTCAAAAATGATGAAAAACGGCGTGCTATAGTATGCCGTACGGTATGGGATATAGCCCATGGTAAAAAATGGGATAAAAAACGTCTAAAGATAGACGTCTAAAACACGTCTATTTTTAGACGTGTTTTAGACGTCTATTTTTAGACGTTTTAATCCCATTTTTAGACGCTCGTCTAATAGCCCATACCATACGGCATACTATAGCACGCCGTTTTTCATCATTTTTGAGGATTAAAAAAATGAAGAAAAAAAAAACGATGGGTTATAGCCCATCGTTTTTTTATATTTTTTATTTTTTTCAAATCCTCAAAAATGATGAAAAACGGCGTGCTATAGTATGCCGTACGGTATGGGATATAGCCCATGGTCAAAAATGGGATAAAAAACGTATAAAAATAGATGTCTAAAACACGTCTATTTTTAGACGTGTTTTAGACGTCTATTTTTAGACGTTTTAATCCCATTTTTAGACGCTCGTCTAATAGCCCATACCGTACGGCATACTATAGTACGCCGTTTTTCATCATTTTTGAGGATTTGAAAAAAAATGAAGAAAAATAAAACGATGGGTTATAGCCCATCCTTTTTTGATTTTTTGATTTTCTTTCAAATCCTCAAAAATGATGAAAAACGGTGTGCTATAGTATGCCGTACGGTATGGGCTATAGCCCATGGTCAAAAATGGGATAAAAAACGTCTAAAAATAGACGTCTAAAACACGTCTATTTTTAGACGTGTTTTAGACGTCTATTTTTAGACGTTTTTATCCCATTTTTAGACGCTCGTCTAATAGCCCATACCGTACGGCATACTATAGCACGCCGTTTTTCATCATTTTTGAGGATTAAAAAAATGAAGAAAAAAAAAGATGGGTTATAGCCCATCGTTTTATTTATTTTTTTTTTTTTTTTTCAAATCCTCAAAAATGATGAAAAACGGCGTGCTATAGTATGCCGTACGGTATGGGATATAGCCCATGGTAAAAAATGGGATAAAAAACGTCTAAAAATAGACGTCTAAAACACGTCTATTTTTAGACGGGTTTTAGACGTCTATTTTTAGACGTTTTAATCGCACTTTTAGACGCTGGTCTAATAGCCCATACCGTACGGCATACTATAGCACGCCGTTTTTCATCATTTTTGAGGATTTGAAAAAAACGAAGAAAAATAAAACGATGGGTTATAGCCCATTGTTTTTTTAATTTTTGATTTTTTTTTCAAATCCTCAAAAATGATGAAAAACGGCGTGCTATAGTATGCCGTACGGTAGGGGCTATAGCCCATGTCCAAAAACGATGAAAAACGAGGATAATTTTTTTTTCAAAAATTCAAAAAACGATGGGTTATAACCCATGTTTTTTGAATTTTTGATTTTTTTTCAAATCCTCAAAAATGATGAAAAACGGCGTGCTATAATATGCCGTACGGTAGGGGCTATAGCCCATGTTCAAAAACGATGAAAAACGAGGATAACAATTTTTTTCAAAAATTCAAAAAACGATGGGTTATAACCCATGTTTTTTGAATTTTTGAATCTTTTTCAAATCCTCAAAAATGATGAAAAACAGCGTGCTATAGTATGCCGTACGGTAGGGGCTATAGCCCATGTTCAAAAACGATGAAAAACGAGGATAACATTTTTTTCAAAAATTCAAAAAACGATGGGTTATAACCCATGTTTTTTGAAATTTAGTTTTTTTTTCAAATCCTCAAAAATGATGAAAAACGGCGTGCTATAGTATGCCGTACGGTAGGGGCTATAGCCCATGTTCAAAAACGATGAAAAACGAGGATAACATTTTTTTCAAAAATTCAAAAAACGATGGGCTATAACCCATGTTTTTTGAAATTGTGATTTTTTTTCAAATCCTCAAAAATGATGAAAAACGGCATACTATAGTATGCCGTACGGTAGGGGATATAGCCCATGTTCAAAAACGATGAAAAACGAGGATAACATTTTTTTCAACAATTCAAAAAACAATGGGCTATAACCCGTGTTTTTTTAAATTTAGATTTTTTTCTTCAAATCCTCAAAAATGATGAAAAACGGCGTGCTATAGTATGCCGTACGGTAGGGGCTATAGCCCATGTTCAAAATCGATGAAAAACGAGGATAACATTTTTTTCAAAAATTCAAAAAACGATGGGCTATAACCCATGTTTTTTCAAATTTAGATTTTTTTTCAAATCCTCAAAAATGATGAAAAACGGCGTGCTATAGTATGCCGTACGGTAGGGGCTATAGCCCATGTCCAAAAACGATGAAAAACGAGGATAACATTTTTTTCAAAAATTCAAAAAACGATGGGTTATAACCCATGTTTTTTTAATTTTTGAAATTTTTTCAAATCCTCAAAAATGATGAAAAACGGCGTGCTATAGTATGCCGTACGGTAGGGGCTATAGCCCATGTTCAAAAACGATGAAAAACGAGGATAACATTTTTTTTCAAAAATTCAAAAAACGATGGGTTATAACCCATGTTTTTTTTAATTTAGATTTTTTTTCAAATCCTCAAAAATGATGAAAAACGGCGTGCTATAGTATGCCGTACGGTAGGGGCTATAGCCCATGTTCAAAAACGATGAAAAACGAGGATAACATTATTTTCAAAAATTCAAAAAACGATGGGCTATAACCCATGTTTTTTGATTTTTTTTGTTTTTTTTTCAAATCCTCAAAAATGATGAAAAACGGCGTGCTATAGTATGCCGTACGGTAGGGGCTATAGCCCATGTTCAAAAACGATGAAAAACGAGGATAACATTTTTTTCAAAAATTCAAAAAACGATGGGCTATAACCCATGTTTTTTGAAATTTTGATTTTTTTTTCAAATCCTCAAAAATGATGAAAAACGGCGTGCTATAGTATGCCGTACGGTAGGGGCTATAGCCCATGTTCAAAAACGATGAAAAACGAGGATAACATTTTTTTCAAAAATTCAAAAAACGATGGGCTATAACCCATGTTTTTTGAAATTTTGAATTTTTTTCGAATCCTCAAAAATGATGAAAAACGGCGTGCTATAGTATGCCGTACGGTAGGGGCTATAGCCCATGTTCAAAAACGATGAAAAACTAGGATAACATTTTTATCAAAAATTCAAAAAACTATGGGCTATAACCCATGTTTTTTGAAATTTTGATTTTTTTTCAAATCCTCAAAAATGATGAAAAACGGCGTGCTATAGTATGCCGTACGGTAGGGGCTATAGCCCATGTTCAAAAACGACGAAAAACGAGGATAACATTTTTTTCAAAAATTCAAAAAACGATGGGCTATAACCCATGTTTTTTGAAAATTTGAATTTTTTTCGAATCCTCAAAAATGATGAAAAACGGCGTGCTATAGTATGCCGTACGGTAGGGGCTATAGCCCATGTTCAAAAACGATGAAAAACTAGGATAACATTTTTATCAAAAATTCAAAAAACTATGGGCTATAACCCATGTTTTTTGAAATTTAGATTTTTTTTCAAATCCTCAAAAATGATGAAAAACGGCGTGCTATAGTATGCCGTACGGTAGGGTTCAAAAACGATGAAAAACGAGGATAACACTTTTTTTTCAAAAATTCAAAAAACGATGGGCTATAACCCATGTTTTTTGAAATTTCGAATTTTTTTCAAATCCTCAAAAATGATGAAAAACGGCGTGCTATAGTATGCCGTACGGTAGGGGCTATAGCCCATGTTCAAAAACGATGAAAAACGAGGATAACATTTTTTTCAAAAATTCAAAAAACGATGGGCTATAACCCATGTTTTTTTAAATTTTGATTTTTTTTCAAATCCTCAAAAATGATGAAAAACGGCGTGCTATAGTATGCCGTACGGTAGGGGCTATAGCCCATGTTCAAAAACGATGAAAAACGAGGATAACATTTTTTTCAAAAATTCAAAAAACGATGGGCTATAACCCATGTTTTTTGAAATTTTGAATTTTTTTCAAATCCTCAAAAATGATGAAAAACGGCGTGCTATAGTATGCCGTACGGTAGGGGCTATAGCCCATGTTAAAAAACGATGAAAAACTAGGATAACATTTTTTTCAAATTTCAAAAAACGATGGGCTATAACTCATGTTTTTTGAAATTTTGAATTTTTTTCAAATCCTCAAAAATGATGAAAAACGGCCTGCTATAGTATGCCGTACGGTAGGGGCTATAGCCCATGTTCAAAAACGATGAAAAACGAGGATAACGTTTTTTTCAAAAATTCAAAAAACGATGGGTTATAACCCATGTTTTTTGAAATTTAGATTTTTTTTCAAATCCTCAAAAATGATGAAAAACGGCGTGCTATAGTATGCCGTACGGTAGGGGCTATAGCCCATGTTCAAAAACGATGAAAAACGAGGATAAAATTATTTTCAAAAATTCAAAAAACGATGGGCTATAACCCATGTTTTTTGATTTTTTTTGTTTTTTTTTCAAATCCTCAAAAATGATGAAAAACGGCGTGCTATAGTATGCCGTACGGTAGGGGCTATAGCCCATGTTCAAAAACGATGAAAAACGAGGATAACATTTTTTTCAAAAATTCAAAAAACGATGGGCTATAACCCATGTTTTTTGAAATTTTGATTTTTTTTTCAAATCCTCAAAAATGATGAAAAACGGCGTGCTATAGTATGCCGTACGGTAGGGGCTATAGCCCATGTTCAAAAACGATGAAAAACGAGGATAACATTTTTTTCAAAAATTCAAAAAACGATGGGCTATAACCCATGTTTTTTGAAATTTTGAATTTTTTTCGAATCCTCAAAAATGATGAAAAACGGCGTGCTATAGTATGCCGTACGGTAGGGGCTATAGCCCATGTTCAAAAACGATGAAAAACTAGGATAACATTTTTATCAAAAATTCAAAAAACTATGGGCTATAACCCATGTTTTTTGAAATTTTGATTTTTTTTCAAATCCTCAAAAATGATGAAAAACGGCGTGCTATAGTATGCCGTACGGTAGGGTTCAAAAACGATGAAAAACGAGGATAACATTTTTTTTCAAAAATTCAAAAAACGATGGCCTATAACCCATGTTTTTTGAAATTTCGAATTTTTTTCAAATCCTCAAAAATGATGAAAAACGGCGTGCTATAGTATGCCGTACGGTAGGGGCTATAGCCCATGTTCAAAAACGATGAAAAACGAGGATAACATTTTTTTCAAAAATTCAAAAAACGATGGGCTATAACCCATGTTTTTTGAAATTTTGATTTTTTTTCAAATCCTCAAAAATGATGAAAAACGGCGTGCTATAGTATGCCGTACGGTAGGGGCTATAGCCCATGTTCAAAAACGACGAAAAACAAGGATAACATTTTTTCAAAAATTCAAAAAACAATGGGCTATAACCCATGTTTTTTTTAATTTTGATTTTTTTTTCAAATCCTCAAAAATGATGAAAAACGGCGTGCTATAGTATGCCGTACGGTAGGGGCTATAGCCCATGTTCAAAAACGATGAAAAACGAGGATAACATTTTTTTCAAAAATTCAAAAAACGATGGGCTATAACCCATGTTTTTTGAAATTTTGAATTTTTTTCGAATCCTCAAAAATGATGAAAAACGGCGTGCTATAGTATGCCGTACGGTAGGGGCTATAGCCCATGTTCAAAAACGATGAAAAACTAGGATAACATTTTTATCAAAAATTCAAAAAACTATGGGCTATAACCCATGTTTTTTGAAATTTAGATTTTTTTTCAAATCCTCAAAAATGATGAAAAACGGCGTGCTATAGTATGCCGTACGGTAGGGTTCAAAAACGATGAAAAACGAGGATAACATTTTTTTTCAAAAATTCAAAAAACGATGGCCTATAACCCATGTTTTTTGAAATTTCGAATTTTTTTCAAATCCTCAAAAATGATGAAAAACGGCGTGCTATAGTATGCCGTACGGTAGGGGCTATAGCCCATGTTCAAAAACGATGAAAAACGAGGATAACATTTTTTTCAAAAATTCAAAAAACGATGGGCTATAACCCATGTTTTTTGAAATTTTGATTTTTTTTCAAATCCTCAAAAATGATGAAAAACGGCGTGCTATAGTATGCCGTACGGTAGGGGCTATAGCCCATGTTCAAAAACGACGAAAAACGAGGATAACATTTTTTTCAAAAATTCAAAAAACGATGGGCTATAACCCATGTTTTTTTAAATTTTGATTTTTTTTTCAAATCCTCAAAAATGATGAAAAACGGCGTGCTATAGTATGCCGTACGGTAGGGGCTATAGCCCATGTTCAAAAACGATGAAAAACGAGGATAACATTTTTTTCAAAAATTCAAAAAACGATGGGCTATAACCCATGTTTTTTGAAATTTTGAATTTTTTTCGAATCCTCAAAAATGATGAAAAACGGCGTGCTATAGTATGCCGTACGGTAGGGTTCAAAAACGATGAAAAACGAGGATAACATTTTTTTTCAAAAATTCAAAAAACGATGGGCTATATAACCCATGTTTTTTGAAATGTCGAATTTTTTTCAAATCCTCAAAAATGATGAAAAACGGCGTGCTATAGTATGCCGTACGGTAGGGGCTATAGCCCATGTTCAAAAACGATGAAAAACGAGGATAACATTTTTTTCAAAAATTCAAAAAACGATGGGCTATAACCCATGTTTTTTGAAATTTTGATTTTTTTTCAAATCCTCAAAAATGATGAAAAACGGCGTGCTATAGTATGCCGTACGGTAGGGGCTATAGCCCATGTTCAAAAACGATGAAAAACGAGGATAACATTTTTTTCAAAAATTCAAAAAACGATGGGCTATAACCCATGTTTTTTGAAATTTTGAATTTTTTTCAAATCCTCAAAAATGATGAAAAACGGCGTGCTATAGTATGCCGTACGGTAGGGGCTATAGCCCATGTTAAAAAACGATGAAAAACTAGGATAACATTTTTTTCAAATTTCAAAAAACGATGGGCTATAACTCATGTTTTTTGAAATTTAGAAATTTTTTCAAATCCTCAAAAATGATGAAAAACGGCCTGCTATAGTATGCCGTACGGTAGGGGCTATAGCCCATGTTCAAAAACGATGAAAAACTAGGATAACGTTTTTTTCAAAAATTCAAAAACGATGGGTTATAACCCATGTTTTTTGAAATTTAGATTTTTTTTCAAATCCTCAAAAATGATGAAAAACGGCGTGCTATAGTATGCCGTACGGTAGGGTTCAAAAACGATGAAAAACGAGGATAACATTTTTTTTCAAAAATTCAAAAAACGATGGCCTATAACCCATGTTTTTTGAAATTTCGAATTTTTTTCAAATCCTCAAAAATGATGAAAAACGGCGTGCTATAGTATGCCGTACGGTAGGGGCTATAGCCCATGTTCAAAAATGATGAAAAACGAGGATAATTATTTTTTCAAAAATTCAAAAAACGATGGGCTATAACCCATGTTTTTTGAATTTTTTATTTTTTTTCAAATCCTCAAAAATGATGAAAAACGGCGTGCTATAGTATGCCGTACGGTAGGGGCTATAGCCCATGTTCAAAAACGATGAAAAACGAGGATAACATTTTTTTCAAAAATTCAAAAAACGATGGGCTATAACCCAGGTTTTTTTAAATTTTGATTTTTTTTCAAATCCTCAAAAATGATGAAAAACGGCGTGCTATAGTATGCCGTACGGTAGGGGCTATAGCCCATGTTCAAAAACGATGAAAAACGAGGATAACATTTTTTTCAAAAATTCAAAAAACGATGGGCTATAACCCATGTTTTTTGAAATTTTGATTTTTTTTTCAAATCCTCAAAAATGATGAAAAACGGCGTGCTATAGTATGCCGTACGGTAGGGGCTATAGCCCATGTTCAAAAACGATGAAAAACGAGGATAACATTTTTTTAAAAAATTCAAAAAACGATGGGCTATAACCCATGTTTTTTGAAATTTTGAATTTTTTTCAAATCCTCAAAAATGATGAAAAACGGCGTGCTATAGTATGCCGTACAGTAGGGGCTATAGCCCATGTTCAAAAACGATGAAAAACGAGGATAACATTTTTTTAAAAAATTCAAAAGACGATGGGCTATAACCCATGTTTTTTGAAATTTAGATTTTTTTTCAAATCCTCAAAAATGATGAAAAACGGCGTGCTATAGTATGCCGTACGGTAGGGTTCAAAAACGATGAAAAACGAGGATAACATTTTTTTTCAAAAATTCAAAAAACGATGGGCTATAACCCATGTTTTTTGAAATTTCGATTTTTTTTCAAATCCTCAAAAATGATGAAAAACGGCGTGCTATAGTATGCCGTACGGTAGGGGCTATAGCCCATGTTCAAAAACGATGAAAAACGAGGATAACATTTTTTTCAAAAATTCAAAAAACGATGGGCTATAACCCATGTTTTTTGAAATTTTGATTTTTTTTCAAATCCTCAAAAATGATGAAAAACGGCGTGCTATAGTATGCCGTACGGTAGGGGCTATAGCCCATGTTCAAAAACGATGAAAAACGAGGATAACATTTTTTTCAAAAGTTCAAAAAACGATGGGCTATAACCCATGTTTTTTGAAATTTTGAATTTTTTTCAAATCCTCAAAAATGATGAAAAACGGCGTGCTATAGTATGCCGTACGGTAGGGGCTATAGCCCATGTTCAAAAACGATGAAAAACGAGGATAACATTTTTTTCAAAAATTCAAAAAACGATGGGCTATAACCCATGTTTTTTGAAATTTTGAATTTTTTTCAAATCCTCAAAAATGATGAACAACGGCCTGCTATAGTATGCCGCACGGTAGGGGCTATAGCCCATGTTCAAAAACGATGAAAAACGAGGATAACGTTTTTTTCAAAAATTCAAAAAACGATGGGTTATAACCCATGTTTTTTGAAATTTAGATTTTTTTTCAAATCCTCAAAAATGATGAAAAACGGCGTGCTATAGTATGCCGTACGGTAGGGGCTATAGCCCATGTTCAAAAACGATGAAAAACGAGGATAACATTATTTTCAAAAATTCAAAAAACGATGGGCTATAACCCATGTTTTTTGATTTTTTTTGTTTTTTTTTCAAATCCTCAAAAATGATGAAAAACGGCGTGCTATAGTATGCCGTACGGTAGGGGCTATAGCCCATGTTCAAAAACGATGAAAAACGAGGATAACATTTTTTTCAAAAATTCAAAAAACGATGGGCTATAACCCATGTTTTTTGAAATTTGGATTTTTTTTTCAAATCCTCAAAAATGATGAAAAACGGCGTGCTATAGTATGCCGTACGGTAGGGGCTATAGCCCATGTTCAAAAACGATGAAAAACGAGGATAACATTTTTTTCAAAAATTCAAAAAACGATGGGCTATAACCCATGTTTTTTGAAATTTTGAATTTTTTTCGAATCCTCAAAAATGATGAAAAACGGCGTGCTATAGTATGCCGTACGGTAGGGGCTATAGCCCATGTTCAAAAACGATGAAAAACTAGGATAACATTTTTTTCAAAAATTCAAAAAACTATGGGCTATAACCCATGTTTTTTGAAATTTTGATTTTTTTTCAAATCCTCAAAAATGATGAAAAACGGCGTGCTATAGTATGCCGTACAGTAGGGGCTATAGCCCATGTTCAAAAACTATGAAAAACGAGGATAACATTTTTTTCAAAAATTCAAAAAACGATGGGCTATAACCCATGTTTTTTGAAATTTTGATTTTTTTTCAAATCCTCAAAAATGATGAAAAACGGCGTGCTATAGTATGCCGTACGGTAGGGGCTATAGCCCATGTTCAAAAACGATGAAAAACGAGGATAACATTTTTTTCAAAAATTCAAAAAACGATGGGCTATAACCCATGTTTTTTGAAATTTTGAATTTTTTTCAAATCCTCAAAAATGATGAAAAACGGCGTGCTATAGTATGCCGTACGGTAGGGGCTATAGCCCATGTTCAAAAACGATGAAAAACGAGGATAACATTTTTTTCAAAAATTCTAAAAACGATGGGCTATAACCCATGTTTTTTTAAATTTTGAATTTTTTTCGAATCCTCAAAAATGATGAAAAACGGCGTGCTATAGTATGCCGTACGGTAGGGGCTATAGCCCATGTTCAAAAACGATGAAAAACTAGGATAACATTTTTTTCAAAAATTCAAAAAACTATGGGCTATAACCCATGTTTTTTGAAATTTTGATTTTTTTTCAAATCCTCAAAAATGATGAAAAACGGCGTGCTATAGTATGCCGTACGGTAGGGGCTATAGCCCATGTTCAAAAACGATGAAAAACGAGGATAACATTTTTTTTCAAAAATTCAAAAAACGATGGGCTATAACCCATGTTTTTTGAAATTTCGAAATTTTTTCAAATCCTCAAAAATGATGAAAAACGGCGTGCTATAGTATGCCGTACGGTAGGGGCTATAGCCCATGTTCAAAAACGATGAAAAACGAGGATAACATTTTTTTCAAAAATTCAAAAAACGATGGGCTATAACCCATGTTTTTTGAAATTTTGATTTTTTTTCAAATCCTCAAAAATGATGAAAAACGGCGTGCTATAGTATGCCGTACGGTAGGGGCTATAGCCCATGTTCAAAAACGATGAAAAACGAGGATAACATTTTTTTCAAAAGTTCAAAAAACGATGGGCTATAACCCATGTTTTTTGAAATTTTGAATTTTTTTCAAATCCTCAAAAATGATGAAAAACGGCGTGCTATAGTATGCCGTACGGTAGGGGCTATAGCCCATGTTCAAAAACGATGAAAAACGAGGATAACATTTTTTTTAAAAATTCAAAAAACGATGGGCTACAACCCATGTTTTTTGAAATTTTGAATTTTTTTCAAATCCTCAAAAATGATGAAAAACGGCCTGCTATAGTATGCCGCACGGTAGGGGCTATAGCCCATGTTCAAAAACGATGAAAAACGAGGATAACGTTTTTTTCAAAAATTCAAAAAACGATGGGTTATAACCCATGTTTTTTGAAATTTAGATTTTTTTTCAAATCCTCAAAAATGATGAAAAACGGCGTGCTATAGTATGCCGTACGGTAGGGGCTATAGCCCATGTTCAAAAACGATGAAAAACGAGGATAACATTATTTTCAAAAATTCAAAAAACGATGGGCTATAACCCATGTTTTTTGATTTTTTTTGTTTTTTTTTCAAATCCTCAAAAATGATGAAAAACGGCGTGCTATAGTATGCCGTACGGTAGGGGCTATAGCCCATGTTCAAAAACGATGAAAAACGAGGATAACATTTTTTTCAAAAATTCAAAAAACGATGGGCTATAACCCATGTTTTTTGAAATTTAGATTTTTTTTCAAATCCTCAAAAATGATGAAAAACGGCGTGCTATAGTATGCCGTACGGTAGGGTTCAAAAACGATGAAAAACGAGGATAACATTTTTTTTCAAAAATTCAAAAAACGATGGGCTATAACCCATGTTTTTTGAAATTTCGAAATTTTTTCAAATCCTCAAAAATGATGAAAAACGGCGTGCTATAGTATGCCGTACGGTAGGGGCTATAGCCCATGTTCAAAAACGATGAAAAACGAGGATAACATTTTTTTTCAAAAATTCAAAAAACGATGGGCTATAACCCATGTTTTTTGAAATTTTGATTTTTTTTCAAATCCTCAAAAATGATGAAAAACGGCGTGCTATAGTATGCCGTACGGTAGGGGCTATAGCCCATGTTCAAAAACGATGAAAAACGAGGATAACATTTTTTTCAAAAGTTCAAAAAACGATGGGCTATAACCCATGTTTTTTGAAATTTTGAATTTTTTTCAAATCCTCAAAAATGATGAAAAACGGCGTGCTATAGTATGCCGTACGGTAGGGGCTATAGCCCATGTTCAAAAACGATGAAAAACGAGGATAACATTTTTTTTAAAAATTCAAAAAACGATGGGCTACAACCCATGTTTTTTGAAATTTTGAATTTTTTTCAAATCCTCAAAAATGATGAAAAACGGCCTGCTATAGTATGCCGCACGGTAGGGGCTATAGCCCATGTTCAAAAACGATGAAAAACGAGGATAACGTTTTTTTCAAAAATTCAAAAAACGATGGGTTATAACCCATGTTTTTTGAAATTTAGATTTTTTTTCAAATCCTCAAAAATGATGAAAAACGGCGTGCTATAGTATGCCGTACGGTAGGGGCTATAGCCCATGTTCAAAAACGATGAAAAACGAGGATAACATTATTTTCAAAAATTCAAAAAACGATGGGCTATAACCCATGTTTTTTGATTTTTTTTGTTTTTTTTTCAAATCCTCAAAAATGATGAAAAACGGCGTGCTATAGTATGCCGTACGGTAGGGGCTATAGCCCATGTTCAAAAACGATGAAAAACTAGGATAACATTTTTTTCAAAAATTCAAAAAACGATGGGCTATAACCCATGTTTTTTGAAATTTTGATTTTTTTTCAAATCCTCAAAAATGATGAAAAACGGCGTGCTATAGTATGCCGTACGGTAGGGGCTATAGCCCATGTTCAAAAACGATGAAAAACGAGGATAACATTTTTTTCAAAAATTCAAAAAACGATGGGCTATAACCCATGTTTTTTGAAATTTTGAATTTTTTTCAAATCCTCAAAAATGATGAAAAACGGCGTGCTATAGTATGCCGTACGGTAGGGGCTATAGCCCATGTTCAAAAACGATGAAAAACGAGGATAACATTTTTTTCAAAAATTCTAAAAACGATGGGCTATAACCCATGTTTTTTTAAATTTTGAATTTTTTTCGAATCCTCAAAAATGATGAAAAACGGCGTGCTATAGTATGCCGTACGGTAGGGGCTATAGCCCATGTTCAAAAACGATGAAAAACTAGGATAACATTTTTTTCAAAAATTCAAAAAACTATGGGCTATAACCCATGTTTTTTGAAATTTTGATTTTTTTTCAAATCCTCAAAAATGATGAAAAACGGCGTGCTATAGTATGCCGTACGGTAGGGGCTATAGCCCATGTTCAAAAACGATGAAAAACGAGGATAACATTTTTTTTCAAAAATTCAAAAAACGATGGGCTATAACCCATGTTTTTTGAAATTTCGAAATTTTTTCAAATCCTCAAAAATGATGAAAAACGGCGTGCTATAGTATGCCGTACGGTAGGGGCTATAGCCCATGTTCAAAAACGATGAAAAACGAGGATAACATTTTTTTCAAAAATTCAAAAAACGATGGGCTATAACCCATGTTTTTTGAAATTTTGATTTTTTTTCAAATCCTCAAAAATGATGAAAAACGGCGTGCTATAGTATGCCGTACGGTAGGGGCTATAGCCCATGTTCAAAAACGATGAAAAACGAGGATAACATTTTTTTCAAAAGTTCAAAAAACGATGGGCTATAACCCATGTTTTTTGAAATTTTGAATTTTTTTCAAATCCTCAAAAATGATGAAAAACGGCGTGCTATAGTATGCCGTACGGTAGGGGCTATAGCCCATGTTCAAAAACGATGAAAAACGAGGATAACATTTTTTTAAAAAATTCAAAAAACGATGGGCTACAACCCATGTTTTTTGAAATTTTGAATTTTTTTCAAATCCTCAAAAATGATGAAAAACGGCGTGCTATAGTATGCCGTACGGTAGGGGCTATAGCCCATGTTCAAAAACGATGAAAAACTAGGATAACATTTTTTTCAAAAATTCAAAAAACTATGGGCTATAACCCATGTTTTTTGAAATTTTGATTTTTTTTCAAATCCTCAAAAATGATGAAAAACGGCGTGCTATAGTATGCCGTACGGTAGGGGCTATAGCCCATGTTCAAAAACGATGAAAAACGAGGATAACATTTTTTTTCAAAAATTCAAAAAACGATGGGCTATAACCCATGTTTTTTGAAATTTCGAAATTTTTTCAAATCCTCAAAAATGATGAAAAACGGCGTGCTATAGTATGCCGTACGGTAGGGGCTATAGCCCATGTTCAAAAACGATGAAAAACGAGGATAACATTTTTTTCAAAAATTCAAAAAACGATGGGCTATAACCCATGTTTTTTGAAATTTTGATTTTTTTTCAAATCCTCAAAAATGATGAAAAACGGCGTGCTATAGTATGCCGTACGGTAGGGGCTATAGCCCATGTTCAAAAACGATGAAAAACGAGGATAACATTTTTTTCAAAAGTTCAAAAAACGATGGGCTATAACCCATGTTTTTTGAAATTTTGAATTTTTTTCAAATCCTCAAAAATGATGAAAAACGGCGTGCTATAGTATGCCGTACGGTAGGGGCTATAGCCCATGTTCAAAAACGATGAAAAACGAGGATAACATTTTTTTAAAAAATTCAAAAAACGATGGGCTACAACCCATGTTTTTTGAAATTTTGATTTTTTTTCAAATCCTCAAAAATGATGAAAAACGGCCTGCTATAGTATGCCGCACGGTAGGGGCTATAGCCCATGTTCAAAAACGATGAAAAACGAGGATAACGTTTTTTTCAAAAATTCAAAAAACGATGGGTTATAACCCATGTTTTTTGAAATTTAGATTTTTTTTCAAATCCTCAAAAATGATGAAAAACGGCGTGCTATAGTATGCCGTACGGTAGGGGCTATAGCCCATGTTCAAAAACGATGAAAAACGAGGATAACATTATTTTCAAAAATTCAAAAAACGATGGGCTATAACCCATGTTTTTTGATTTTTTTTGTTTTTTTTTCAAATCCTCAAAAATGATGAAAAACGGCGTGCTATAGTATGCCGTACGGTAGGGGCTATAGCCCATGTTCAAAAACGATGAAAAACGAGGATAACATTTTTTTCAAAAATTCAAAAAACGATGGGCTATAACCCATGTTTTTTGAAATTTAGATTTTTTTTCAAATCCTCAAAAATGATGAAAAACGGCGTGCTATAGTATGCCGTACGGTAGGGTTCAAAAACGATGAAAAACGAGGATAACATTTTTTTTCAAAAATTCAAAAAACGATGGGCTATAACCCATGTTTTTTGAAATTTCGAAATTTTTTCAAATCCTCAAAAATGATGAAAAACGGCGTGCTATAGTATGCCGTACGGTAGGGGCTATAGCCCATGTTCAAAAACGATGAAAAACGAGGATAACATTTTTTTTCAAAAATTCAAAAAACGATGGGCTATAACCCATGTTTTTTGAAATTTTGATTTTTTTTCAAATCCTCAAAAATGATGAAAAACGGCGTGCTATAGTATGCCGTACGGTAGGGGCTATAGCCCATGTTCAAAAACGATGAAAAACGAGGATAACATTTTTTTCAAAAGTTCAAAAAACGATGGGCTATAACCCATGTTTTTTGAAATTTTGAATTTTTTTCAAATCCTCAAAAATGATGAAAAACGGCGTGCTATAGTATGCCGTACGGTAGGGGCTATAGCCCATGTTCAAAAACGATGAAAAACGAGGATAACATTTTTTTTAAAAATTCAAAAAACGATGGGCTACAACCCATGTTTTTTGAAATTTTGAATTTTTTTCAAATCCTCAAAAATGATGAAAAACGGCCTGCTATAGTATGCCGCACGGTAGGGGCTATAGCCCATGTTCAAAAACGATGAAAAACGAGGATAACATTATTTTCAAAAATTCAAAAAACGATGGGCTATAACCCATGTTTTTTGATTTTTTTTGTTTTTTTTTCAAATCCTCAAAAATGATGAAAAACGGCGTGCTATAGTATGCCGTACGGTAGGGGCTATAGCCCATGTTCAAAAACGATGAAAAACTAGGATAACATTTTTTTCAAAAATTCAAAAAACGATGGGCTATAACCCATGTTTTTTGAAATTTTGATTTTTTTTCAAATCCTCAAAAATGATGAAAAACGGCGTGCTATAGTATGCCGTACGGTAGGGGCTATAGCCCATGTTCAAAAACGATGAAAAACGAGGATAACATTTTTTTCAAAAATTCAAAAAACGATGGGCTATAACCCATGTTTTTTGAAATTTTGAAATTTTTTCGAATCCTCAAAAATGATGAAAAACGGCGTGCTATAGTATGCCGTACGGTAGGGGCTATAGCCCATGTTCAAAAACGATGAAAAACTAGGATAACATTTTTTTCAAAAATTCAAAAAACTATGGGCTATAACCCATGTTTTTTGAAATTTTGATTTTTTTTCAAATCCTCAAAAATGATGAAAAACGGCGTGCTATAGTATGCCGTACGGTAGGGTTCAAAAACGATGAAAAACGAGGATAACATTTTTTTTCAAAAATTCAAAAAACGATGGGCTATAACCCATGTTTTTTGAAATTTCGAATTTTTTTCAAATCCTCAAAAATGATGAAAAACGGCGTGCTATAGTATGCCGTACGGTAGGGGCTATAGCCCATGTTCAAAAACGATGAAAAACGAGGATAATTATTTTTTCAAAAATTCAAAAAACGATGGGCTATAACCCATGTTTTTTGAAATTTTGATTTTTTTTCAAATCCTCAAAAATGATGAAAAACGGCGTGCTATAGTATGCCGTACGGTAGGGGCTATAGCCCATGTTCAAAAACGATGAAAAACGAGGATAACATTTTTTTCAAAAATTCAAAAAACGATGGGCTATAACCCATGTTTTTTGAAATTTTGAATTTTTTTCAAATCCTCAAAAATGATGAAAAACGGCGTGCTATAGTATGCCGTACGGTAGGGGCTATTGCCCATGTTCAAAAACGATGAAAAACTAGGATAACATTTTTTTCAAAAATTCAAAAAACGATGGGCTATAACCCATGTTTTTTGAAATTTAGATTTTTTTTCAAATCCTCAAAAATGATGAAAAACGGCGTGCTATAGTATGCCGTACGGTAGGGTTCAAAAACGATGAAAAACGAGGATAACATTTTTTTTCAAAAATTCAAAAAACGATGGGCTATAACCCATGTTTTTTGAAATTTCGAAATTTTTTCAAATCCTCAAAAATGATGAAAAACGGCGTGCTATAGTATGCCGTACGGTAGGGGCTATAGCCCATGTTCAAAAACGATGAAAAACGAGGATAACATTTTTTTCAAAAATTCAAAAAACGATGGGCTATAACCCATGTTTTTTGAAATTTTGATTTTTTTTCAAATCCTCAAAAATGATGAAAAACGGCGTGCTATAGTATGCCGTATGGTAGGGGCTATAGCCCATGTTCAAAATCGATGAAAAACGAGTATAACATTTTTTTCAAAAATTCAAAAAACGATGGGCTATAACTCATGTTTTTTGAAATTTTGATTTTTTTTCAAATCCTCAAAAATGATGAAAAACGGCGTGCTATAGTATGCCGTACGGTAGGGGCTATAGCCCATGTTCAAAAACGATGAAAAACGAGGATAATTATTTTTTCAAAAATTCAAAAAACGATGGGCTATAACCCATGTTTTTTTAAATTTAGATTTTTTTTCAAATCCTCAAAAATGATGAAAAACGGCGTGCTATAGTATGCCGTACAGTAGGGGCTATAGCCCATGTTCAAAAACGATGAAAAACGAGGATAACATTTTTTTCAAAAATTAAAAAAACGATGGGCTATAACCCATGTTTTTTGAAATTTTGATTTTTTTTCAAATCCTCAAAAATGATGAAAAACGATGCCGTACGGTAGGGGCTATAGCCCATGTTCAAAATCGATGAAAAACGAGGATAACATAACAAAACGATGGGCTATAACCCATGTTTTTTGAAATTTTGAATTTTTTTCAAATCCTCAAAAATGATGAAAAACGGCGTGCTATAGTATGCCGTACGGTAGGGGCTATAGCCCATGTTCAAAAACGATGAAAAACTAGGATAACATTTTTTTCAAAAATTCAAAAAACGATGGGCTATAACCCATGTTTTTTTAAATTTAGATTTTTTTTCAAATCCTCAAAAATGATGAAAAACGGCGTGCTATAGTATGCCGTACGGTAGGGTTCAAAAACGATGAAAAACGAGGATAACATTTTTTTTCAAAAATTCAAAAAACGATGGGCTATAACCCATGTTTTTTGAAATTTCGAAATTTTTCAAATCCTCAAAAATGATGAAAAACGGCGTGCTATAGTATGCCGTACGGTAGGGGCTATAGCCCATGTTCAAAAACGATGAAAAACGAGGATAACATTTTTTTCAAAAATTCAAAAAACGATGGGCTATAACCCATGTTTTTTGAAATTTTGATTTTTTTTCAAATCCTCAAAAATGATGAAAAACGGCGTGCTATAGTATGCCGTACGGTAGGGGCTATAGCCCATGTTCAAAAACGATGAAAAACGAGGATAATTATTTTTTCAAAAATTCAAAAAACGATGGGCTATAACCCATGTTTTTCGAATTTTCGATTTTTTTTTTTTTTTTTTCAAATCCTCAAAAATGATGAAAAACGGCGTGCTATAGTATGCCGTACGGTAGGGGCTATAGCCCATGTTCAAAAACGATGAAAAACGAGGATAACATTTTTTTCAAAAATTCAAAAAACGATGGGCTATAACCCATGTTTTTTGAAATTTTGATTTTTTTTCAAATCCTCAAAAATGATGAAAAACGGCGTGCTATAGTATGCCGTACGGTAGGGGCTATAGCCCATGTTCAAAATTGATGAAAAACGAGGATAACATTTTATTCAAAAATTCAAAAAACGATGGGCTATAACCCATGTTTTTTGAAATTTAGATTTTTTTTCAAATCCTCAAAAATGATGAAAAACGGCGTGCTATAGTATGCCGTACAGTAGGGGCTATAGCCCATGTTCAAAAACGATGAAAAACGAGGATAACATTTTTTTCAAAAATTAAAAAAACGATAGGCTATAACCCATGTTTTTTGAAATTTTGAATTTTTTTCAAATCCTCAAAAATGATGAAAAACGATGCCGTACGGTAGGGGCTATAGCCCATGTTCAAAATCGATGAAAAACGAGGATAACATAACAAAACGATGGGCTATAACCCATGTTTTTTGAAATTTTGAATTTTTTTCAAATCCTCAAAAATGATGAAAAACGGCGTGCTATAGTATGCCGTACGGTAGGGGCTATAGCCCATGTTCAAAAACGATGAAAAACGAGGATAACATTTTTTTCAAAAATTCAAAAAACGATGGGCTATAACCCATGTTTTTTGAAATTTAGATTTTTTTTCAAATCCTCAAAAATGATGAAAAACGGCGTGCTATAGTATGCCGTACGGTAGGGTTCAAAAACGATGAAAAACGAGGATAACATTTTTTTTCAAAAATTCAAAAAACGATGGGCTATAACCCATGTTTTTTGAAATTTCGAAATTTTTTCAAATCCTCAAAAATGATGAAAAACGGCGTGCTATAGTATGCCGTACGGTAGGGGCTATAGCCCATGTTCAAAAACGATGAAAAACGAGGATAACATTTTTTTCAAAAATTCAAAAAACGATGGGCTATAACCCATGTTTTTTGAAATTTTGATTTTTTTTCAAATCCTCAAAAATGATGAAAAACGGCGTGCTATAGTATGCCGTACGGTAGGGGCTATAGCCCATGTTCAAAATCGATGAAAAACGAGGATAACATTTTTTTCAAAAATTCAAAAAACGATGGGCTATAACCCATGTCTTTTGAAATTTTGATTTTTTTTCAAATCCTCAAAAATGATGAAAAACGGCGTGCTATAGTATGCCGTACGGTAGGGGCTATAGCCCATGTTCAAAAACGATGAAAAACGAGGATAATTATTTTTTCAAAAATTCAAAAAACGATGGGCTATAACCCATGTTTTTTTAAATTTAGATTTTTTTTCAAATCCTCAAAAATGATGAAAAACGGCGTGCTATAGTATGCCGTACAGTAGGGGCTATAGCCCATGTTCAAAAACGATGAAAAACGAGGATAACATTTTTTTTTTAAATTCAAAAAACGATGGGCTATAACCCATGTTTTTTGAAATTTTGATTTTTTTTCAAATCCTCAAAAATGATGAAAAACGGCGTGCTATAGTATGCCGTACGGTAGGGGCTATAGCCCATGTTCAAAATCGATGAAAAACGAGGATAACATTTTTTTCAAAAATTCAAAAAACGATGGGCTATAACCCATGTTTTTTGAAATTTAGATTTTTTTTCAAATCCTCAAAAATGATGAAAAACGGCGTGCTATAGTATGCCGTACAGTAGGGGCTATAGCCCATGTTCAAAAACGATGAAAAACGAGGATAACATTTTTTTCAAAAATTCAAAAAACGATGGGCTACAACCCATGTTTTTTGAAATTTTGAATTTTTTTCAAATCCTCAAAAATGATGAAAAACGGCGTGCTATAGTATGCCGTACGGTAGGGGCTATAGCCCATGTTCAAAAACGATGAAAAACTAGGATAACATTTTTTTCAAAAATTCAAAAAACTATGGGCTATAACCCATGTTTTTTGAAATTTTGATTTTTTTTCAAATCCTCAAAAATGATGAAAAACGGCGTGCTATAGTATGCCGTACGGTAGGGGCTATAGCCCATGTTCAAAAACGATGAAAAACGAGGATAACATTTTTTTTCAAAAATTCAAAAAACGATGGGCTATAACCCATGTTTTTTGAAATTTCGAAATTTTTTCAAATCCTCAAAAATGATGAAAAACGGCGTGCTATAGTATGCCGTACGGTAGGGGCTATAGCCCATGTTCAAAAACGATGAAAAACGAGGATAACATTTTTTTCAAAAATTCAAAAAACGATGGGCTATAACCCATGTTTTTTGAAATTTTGATTTTTTTTCAAATCCTCAAAAATGATGAAAAACGGCGTGCTATAGTATGCCGTACGGTAGGGGCTATAGCCCATGTTCAAAAACGATGAAAAACGAGGATAACATTTTTTTCAAAAGTTCAAAAAACGATGGGCTATAACCCATGTTTTTTGAAATTTTGAATTTTTTTCAAATCCTCAAAAATGATGAAAAACGGCGTGCTATAGTATGCCGTACGGTAGGGGCTATAGCCCATGTTCAAAAACGATGAAAAACGAGGATAACATTTTTTTAAAAAATTCAAAAAACGATGGGCTACAACCCATGTTTTTTGAAATTTTGAATTTTTTTCAAATCCTCAAAAATGATGAAAAACGGCCTGCTATAGTATGCCGCACGGTAGGGGCTATAGCCCATGTTCAAAAACGATGAAAAACGAGGATAACGTTTTTTTCAAAAATTCAAAAAACGATGGGTTATAACCCATGTTTTTTGAAATTTAGATTTTTTTTCAAATCCTCAAAAATGATGAAAAACGGCGTGCTATAGTATGCCGTACGGTAGGGGCTATAGCCCATGTTCAAAAACGATGAAAAACGAGGATAACATTATTTTCAAAAATTCAAAAAACGATGGGCTATAACCCATGTTTTTTGATTTTTTTTGTTTTTTTTTCAAATCCTCAAAAATGATGAAAAACGGCGTGCTATAGTATGCCGTACGGTAGGGGCTATAGCCCATGTTCAAAAACGATGAAAAACGAGGATAACATTTTTTTCAAAAATTCAAAAAACGATGGGCTATAACCCATGTTTTTTGAAATTTAGATTTTTTTTCAAATCCTCAAAAATGATGAAAAACGGCGTGCTATAGTATGCCGTACGGTAGGGTTCAAAAACGATGAAAAACGAGGATAACATTTTTTTTCAAAAATTCAAAAAACGATGGGCTATAACCCATGTTTTTTGAAATTTCGAAATTTTTTCAAATCCTCAAAAATGATGAAAAACGGCGTGCTATAGTATGCCGTACGGTAGGGGCTATAGCCCATGTTCAAAAACGATGAAAAACGAGGATAACATTTTTTTTCAAAAATTCAAAAAACGATGGGCTATAACCCATGTTTTTTGAAATTTTGATTTTTTTTCAAATCCTCAAAAATGATGAAAAACGGCGTGCTATAGTATGCCGTACGGTAGGGGCTATAGCCCATGTTCAAAAACGATGAAAAACGAGGATAACATTTTTTTCAAAAGTTCAAAAAACGATGGGCTATAACCCATGTTTTTTGAAATTTTGAATTTTTTTCAAATCCTCAAAAATGATGAAAAACGGCGTGCTATAGTATGCCGTACGGTAGGGGCTATAGCCCATGTTCAAAAACGATGAAAAACGAGGATAACATTTTTTTTAAAAATTCAAAAAACGATGGGCTACAACCCATGTTTTTTGAAATTTTGAATTTTTTTCAAATCCTCAAAAATGATGAAAAACGGCCTGCTATAGTATGCCGCACGGTAGGGGCTATAGCCCATGTTCAAAAACGATGAAAAACGAGGATAACATTATTTTCAAAAATTCAAAAAACGATGGGCTATAACCCATGTTTTTTGATTTTTTTTGTTTTTTTTTCAAATCCTCAAAAATGATGAAAAACGGCGTGCTATAGTATGCCGTACGGTAGGGGCTATAGCCCATGTTCAAAAACGATGAAAAACTAGGATAACATTTTTTTCAAAAATTCAAAAAACGATGGGCTATAACCCATGTTTTTTGAAATTTTGATTTTTTTTCAAATCCTCAAAAATGATGAAAAACGGCGTGCTATAGTATGCCGTACGGTAGGGGCTATAGCCCATGTTCAAAAACGATGAAAAACGAGGATAACATTTTTTTCAAAAATTCAAAAAACGATGGGCTATAACCCATGTTTTTTGAAATTTTGAAATTTTTTCGAATCCTCAAAAATGATGAAAAACGGCGTGCTATAGTATGCCGTACGGTAGGGGCTATAGCCCATGTTCAAAAACGATGAAAAACTAGGATAACATTTTTTTCAAAAATTCAAAAAACTATGGGCTATAACCCATGTTTTTTGAAATTTTGATTTTTTTTCAAATCCTCAAAAATGATGAAAAACGGCGTGCTATAGTATGCCGTACGGTAGGGTTCAAAAACGATGAAAAACGAGGATAACATTTTTTTTCAAAAATTCAAAAAACGATGGGCTATAACCCATGTTTTTTGAAATTTCGAATTTTTTTCAAATCCTCAAAAATGATGAAAAACGGCGTGCTATAGTATGCCGTACGGTAGGGGCTATAGCCCATGTTCAAAAACGATGAAAAACGAGGATAATTATTTTTTCAAAAATTCAAAAAACGATGGGCTATAACCCATGTTTTTTGAAATTTTGATTTTTTTTCAAATCCTCAAAAATGATGAAAAACGGCGTGCTATAGTATGCCGTACGGTAGGGGCTATAGCCCATGTTCAAAAACGATGAAAAACGAGGATAACATTTTTTTCAAAAATTCAAAAAACGATGGGCTATAACCCATGTTTTTTGAAATTTTGAATTTTTTTCAAATCCTCAAAAATGATGAAAAACGGCGTGCTATAGTATGCCGTACGGTAGGGGCTATTGCCCATGTTCAAAAACGATGAAAAACTAGGATAACATTTTTTTCAAAAATTCAAAAAACGATGGGCTATAACCCATGTTTTTTGAAATTTAGATTTTTTTTCAAATCCTCAAAAATGATGAAAAACGGCGTGCTATAGTATGCCGTACGGTAGGGTTCAAAAACGATGAAAAACGAGGATAACATTTTTTTTCAAAAATTCAAAAAACGATGGGCTATAACCCATGTTTTTTGAAATTTCGAAATTTTTTCAAATCCTCAAAAATGATGAAAAACGGCGTGCTATAGTATGCCGTACGGTAGGGGCTATAGCCCATGTTCAAAAACGATGAAAAACGAGGATAACATTTTTTTCAAAAATTCAAAAAACGATGGGCTATAACCCATGTTTTTTGAAATTTTGATTTTTTTTCAAATCCTCAAAAATGATGAAAAACGGCGTGCTATAGTATGCCGTATGGTAGGGGCTATAGCCCATGTTCAAAATCGATGAAAAACGAGTATAACATTTTTTTCAAAAATTCAAAAAACGATGGGCTATAACTCATGTTTTTTGAAATTTTGATTTTTTTTTCAAATCCTCAAAAATGATGAAAAACGGCGTGCTATAGTATGCCGTACGGTAGGGGCTATAGCCCATGTTCAAAAACGATGAAAAACGAGGATAATTATTTTTTCAAAAATTCAAAAAACGATGGGCTATAACCCATGTTTTTTTAAATTTAGATTTTTTTTCAAATCCTCAAAAATGATGAAAAACGGCGTGCTATAGTATGCCGTACAGTAGGGGCTATAGCCCATGTTCAAAAACGATGAAAAACGAGGATAACATTTTTTTCAAAAATTAAAAAAACGATGGGCTATAACCCATGTTTTTTGAAATTTTGATTTTTTTTCAAATCCTCAAAAATGATGAAAAACGATGCCGTACGGTAGGGGCTATAGCCCATGTTCAAAATCGATGAAAAACGAGGATAACATAACAAAACGATGGGCTATAACCCATGTTTTTTGAAATTTTGAATTTTTTTCAAATCCTCAAAAATGATGAAAAACGGCGTGCTATAGTATGCCGTACGGTAGGGGCTATAGCCCATGTTCAAAAACGATGAAAAACTAGGATAACATTTTTTTCAAAAATTCAAAAAACGATGGGCTATAACCCATGTTTTTTTAAATTTAGATTTTTTTTCAAATCCTCAAAAATGATGAAAAACGGCGTGCTATAGTATGCCGTACGGTAGGGTTCAAAAACGATGAAAAACGAGGATAACATTTTTTTTCAAAAATTCAAAAAACGATGGGCTATAACCCATGTTTTTTGAAATTTCGAAATTTTTCAAATCCTCAAAAATGATGAAAAACGGCGTGCTATAGTATGCCGTACGGTAGGGGCTATAGCCCATGTTCAAAAACGATGAAAAACGAGGATAACATTTTTTTCAAAAATTCAAAAAACGATGGGCTATAACCCATGTTTTTTGAAATTTTGATTTTTTTTCAAATCCTCAAAAATGATGAAAAACGGCGTGCTATAGTATGCCGTACGGTAGGGGCTATAGCCCATGTTCAAAAACGATGAAAAACGAGGATAATTATTTTTTCAAAAATTCAAAAAACGATGGGCTATAACCCATGTTTTTCGAATTTTCGATTTTTTTTTTTTTTTTTCAAATCCTCAAAAATGATGAAAAACGGCGTGCTATAGTATGCCGTACGGTAGGGGCTATAGCCCATGTTCAAAAACGATGAAAAACGAGGATAACATTTTTTTCAAAAATTCAAAAAACGATGGGCTATAACCCATGTTTTTTGAAATTTTGATTTTTTTTCAAATCCTCAAAAATGATGAAAAACGGCGTGCTATAGTATGCCGTACGGTAGGGGCTATAGCCCATGTTCAAAATTGATGAAAAACGAGGATAACATTTTATTCAAAAATTCAAAAAACGATGGGCTATAACCCATGTTTTTTGAAATTTAGATTTTTTTTCAAATCCTCAAAAATGATGAAAAACGGCGTGCTATAGTATGCCGTACAGTAGGGGCTATAGCCCATGTTCAAAAACGATGAAAAACGAGGATAACATTTTTTTCAAAAATTAAAAAAACGATAGGCTATAACCCATGTTTTTTGAAATTTTGAATTTTTTTCAAATCCTCAAAAATGATGAAAAACGATGCCGTACGGTAGGGGCTATAGCCCATGTTCAAAATCGATGAAAAACGAGGATAACATAACAAAACGATGGGCTATAACCCATGTTTTTTGAAATTTTGAATTTTTTTCAAATCCTCAAAAATGATGAAAAACGGCGTGCTATAGTATGCCGTACGGTAGGGGCTATAGCCCATGTTCAAAAACGATGAAAAACGAGGATAACATTTTTTTCAAAAATTCAAAAAACGATGGGCTATAACCCATGTTTTTTGAAATTTAGATTTTTTTTCAAATCCTCAAAAATGATGAAAAACGGCGTGCTATAGTATGCCGTACGGTAGGGTTCAAAAACGATGAAAAACGAGGATAACATTTTTTTTCAAAAATTCAAAAAACGATGGGCTATAACCCATGTTTTTTGAAATTTCGAAATTTTTTCAAATCCTCAAAAATGATGAAAAACGGCGTGCTATAGTATGCCGTACGGTAGGGGCTATAGCCCATGTTCAAAAACGATGAAAAACGAGGATAACATTTTTTTCAAAAATTCAAAAAACGATGGGCTATAACCCATGTTTTTTGAAATTTTGATTTTTTTTCAAATCCTCAAAAATGATGAAAAACGGCGTGCTATAGTATGCCGTACGGTAGGGGCTATAGCCCATGTTCAAAATCGATGAAAAACGAGGATAACATTTTTTTCAAAAATTCAAAAAACGATGGGCTATAACCCATGTCTTTTGAAATTTTGATTTTTTTTCAAATCCTCAAAAATGATGAAAAACGGCGTGCTATAGTATGCCGTACGGTAGGGGCTATAGCCCATGTTCAAAAACGATGAAAAACGAGGATAATTATTTTTTCAAAAATTCAAAAAACGATGGGCTATAACCCATGTTTTTTTAAATTTAGATTTTTTTTCAAATCCTCAAAAATGATGAAAAACGGCGTGCTATAGTATGCCGTACAGTAGGGGCTATAGCCCATGTTCAAAAACGATGAAAAACGAGGATAACATTTTTTTTTTAAATTCAAAAAACGATGGGCTATAACCCATGTTTTTTGAAATTTTGATTTTTTTTCAAATCCTCAAAAATGATGAAAAACGGCGTGCTATAGTATGCCGTACGGTAGGGGCTATAGCCCATGTTCAAAATCGATGAAAAACGAGGATAACATTTTTTTCAAAAATTCAAAAAACGATGGGCTATAACCCATGTTTTTTGAAATTTAGATTTTTTTTCAAATCCTCAAAAATGATGAAAAACGGCGTGCTATAGTATGCCGTACAGTAGGGGCTATAGCCCATGTTCAAAAACGATGAAAAACGAGGATAACATTTTTTTCAAAAATTCAAAAAACGATGGGCTATAACCCATGTTTTTTGAATTTTTGAATTTTTTTCAAATCCTCAAAAATGATGAAAAACGGCGTGCTATAGTATGCCGTACGGTAGGGGCTATAGCCCATGTTAAAAAACGATGAAAAACTAGGATAACATTTTTTTCAAATTTCAAAAAACGATGGGCTATAACTCATGTTTTTTGAAATTTTGAATTTTTTTCAAATCCTCAAAAATGATGAAAAACGGCGTGCTATAGTATGCCGTACGGTAGGGGCTATAGCCCATGTTCAAAAACGATGAAAAACGAGGATAATTATTTTTTCAAAAATTCAAAAAACAATGGGCTATAACCCATGTTTTTTGAAATTTTTATTTTTTTTCAAATCCTCAAAAATGATGAAAAACGGCGTGCTATAGTATGCCGTACGGTAGGGTTCAAAAACGATGAAAAACGAGGATAACATTTTTTTTCAAAAATTCAAAAAACGATGGGCTATAACCCATGTTTTTTTAAATTTCGAAAAATTTTCAAATCCTCAAAAATGATGAAAAACGGCGTGCTATAGTATGCCGTACGGTAGGGGCTATAGCCCATGTTCAAAAACGATGAAAAACGAGGATAATTATTTTTTCAAAAATTCAAAAAACAATGGGCTATAACCCATGTTTTTTGAAATTTTTATTTTTTTTCAAATCCTCAAAAATGATGAAAAACGGCGTGCTATAGTATGCCGTACGGTAGGGGCTATAGCCCATGTTCAAAAACGATGAAAAACGAGGATAACATTTTTTTCAAAAATTCAAAAAACGATGGGCTATAACCCATGTTTTTTGAAATTTTGATTTTTTTTCAAATCCTCAAAAATGATGAAAAACGGCGTGCTACAGTATGCCGTACGGTAGGGGCTATAGCCCATGTTCAAAATCGATGAAAAACGAGGATAACATTTTTTTCAAAAATTCAAAAAACGATGGGCTATAACCCATGTTTTTTGAAATTTAGATTTTTTTTCAAATCCTCAAAAATGATGAAAAACGGCGTGCTATAGTATGCCGTACGGTAGGGGGTATAGCCCATGTTCAAAAACGATGAAAAACGAGGATAGCATTTTCTTCAAAAATTCAAAAAACGATGGGCTATAACCCATGTTTTTTGAAATTTTGATTTTTTTTCAAATCCTCAAAAATGATGAAAAACGGCGTGCTATAGTATGCTGTACGGTAGGGTTAAAAAACGATGAAAAACGAGGATAACATTTTTTTTCAAAAATTCAAAAAACGATGGGCTATAACCCATGTTTTTTGAAATTTCTATTTTTTTTCAAATCCTCAAAAATGATGAAAAACGGCGTGCTATAGTATGCCGTGCGGTAGGGGCTATAGCCCATGTTCAAAAACGATGAAAAACGAGGATAACATTTTTTTCAAAAATTCAAAAAACGATGGGCTATAACCCATGCTTTTTGAAATTTTGAATTTTTTTCAAATCCTCAAAAATGATGAAAAACGGCGTGCTATAGTATGCCGTACGGTAGGGGCTATAGCCCATGTTCAAAATCGATGAAAAACGAGGATATTTTTTTTTTCAAAAATTCAAAAAACGATGGGCTATAACCCATGTTTTTTGAAATTTAGATTTTTTTTCAAATCCTCAAAAATGATGAAAAACGGCGTGCTATAGTATGCCGTACGGTAGGGTTAAAAAACGATGAAAAACGAGGATAACATTTTTTTTCAAAAATTCAAAAAACGATGGGCTATAACCCATGTTTTTTGAAATTTCGAATTTTTTTCAAATCCTCAAAAATGATGAAAAACGGCGTGCTATAGTATGCCGTACGGTAGGGGCTATAGCCCATGTTCAAAAACGATGAAAAACGAGGATAATTATTTTTTCAAAAATTCAAAAAACGATGGGCTATAACCCATGTTTTTTGAAATTTTGATTTTTTTCAAATCCTCAAAAATGATGAAAAACGGCGTGCTATAGTATGCCGTACGGTAGGGGCTATAGCCCATGTTCAAAAACGATGAAAAACGAGGATAACTTTTTTTTCAAAAATTCAAAAAACGATGGGCTATAACCCATGTTTTTTGAAATTTTGATTTTTTTTCAAATCCTCAAAAATGATGAAAAACGGCCTGCTATAGTATGCCGTACGGTAGGGGCTATAGCCCATGTTCAAAAACGATGAAAAACGAGGATAATAATTTTTTCAAAAATTCAAAAAACGATGGGCTATAACCCATGTTTTTTGAAATTTAGATTTTTTTTCAAATCCTCAAAAATGATGAAAAACGGCGTGCTATAGTATGCCGTACGGTAGGGGATATAGCCCATGTTCAAGAACGATGAAAAATGAGGATAGCATTTTTTTCAAAAATTCAAAAAACGATGGGCTATAACCCATGTTTTTTTAAATTTTGAATTTTTTTCAAATCCTCAAAAATGATGAAAAACGGCGTGCTATAGTATGCCGTACGGTAGGGGCTATAGCCCATGTCCAAAAACGATGAAAAACGAGGATAATTATTTTTTCAAAAATTCAAAAAACGATGGGCTATAACCCATGTTTTTGGAAATTTAGATTTTTTTTCAAACCTCAAAAATGAAGAAAAACGGCGTGCTATAGTATTCCGTACGGTTGGGGCTATAGCCCATGTTCAAAAATGATGAAAAACGAGGATAGCATTTTTTTCAAAAATTCAAAAAACGATGGGTTATAACCCATGTTTTTTGAATTTTTGAATTTTTTCAAATCCTCAAAAATGATGAAAAACAGCGTGCTATAGTATGCCGTACGGTAGGGGCTATAGCCCATGTTCAAAAACGATGAAAAACGAGGATAATTATTTTTTCAAAAATTCAAAAAACGATGGGCTATAACCCATGTTTTTTGAAATTTAGATTTTTTTTCAAATCCTCAAAAATGATGAAAAACGGCGTGCTATAGTATGCCGTACGGTAGGGTTAAAAAACGATGAAAAACGAGGATAACATTTTTTTTCAAAAATTCAAAAAACGATGGGCTATAACCCATGTTTTTTGAAATTTCGAATTTTTTTCAAATCCTCAAAAATGATGAAAAACGGCGTGCTATAGTATGCCGTACGGTAGGGGCTATAGCCCATGTTCAAAAACGATGAAAAACGAGGATAATTATTTTTTCAAAAATTCAAAAAACTATGGGCTATAACCCATGTTTTTTGAAATTTTGATTTTTTTTCAAATCCTCAAAAATGATGAAAAACGGCGTGCTATAGTATGCCGTACGGTAGGGGCTATAGCCCATGTTCAAGAACGATGAAAAACGAGGATAGCATTTTTTTCAAAAATTCAAAAAACGATGGGCTATAACCCATGTTTTTTTAAATTTTGAATTTTTTTCAAATCCTCAAAAATGATGAAAAACGGCGTGCTATAGTATGCCGTACGGTAGGGGCTATAGCCCATGTCCAAAAACGATGAAAAACGAGGATAATTTTTTTTTCAAAAATTCAAAAAACGATGGGTTATAACCCATGTTTTTTTTAAATTTAGATTTTTTTTCAAATCCTCAAAAATGATGAAAAACGGCGTGCTATAGTATGCCGTACGGTAGGGGCTATAGCCCATGTTCAAAATCGATGAAAAACGAGGATAATTATTTTTTCAAAAATTCAAAAAACGATGGGCTATAACCCATGTTTTTGGAAATTTAGATTTTTTTTCAAACCTCAAAAATGAAGAAAAACGGCGTGCTATAGTATGCCGTACGGTTGGGGCTATAGCCCATGTTCAAAAATGATGAAAAACGAGGATAGCATTTTTTTCAAAAATTAAAAAAACGATGGGCTATAACCCATGTTTTTTGAAATTTTGAATTTTTTTCAAATCCTCAAAAATGATGAAAAACGGCGTGCTATAGTATGCCGTACGGTAGGGGCTATAGCCCATGTCCAAAAACGATGAAAAACGAGGATAATTTTTTTTTCAAAAATTCAAAAAACGATGGGTTATAACCCATGTTTTTTGAATTTTTGAATTTTTTTCAAATCCTCAAAAATGATGAAAAACAGCGTGCTATAGTATGCCGTACGGTAGGGGCTATAGCCCATGTTCAAAAACGATGAAAAACGAGGATAATTATTTTTTCAAAAATTCAAAAAACGATGGGCTATAACCCATGTTTTTTGAAATTTAGATTTTTTTTCAAATCCTCAAAAATGATGAAAAACGGCGTGCTATAGTATGCCGTACGGTAGGGTTCAAAAACGATGAAAAACGAGGATAGCATTTTTTTCAAAAATTCAAAAAACGATGGGCTATAACCCATGTTTTTTTAAATTTTGAATTTTTTTCAAATCCTCAAAAATGATGAAAAACGGCGTGCTATAGTATGCCGTACGGTAGGGGCTATAGCCCATGTCCAAAAACGATGAAAAAAGAGGATAATTTTTTTTTCAAAAATTCAAAAAACGATGGGTTATAACCCATGTTTTTTTTAAATTTAGATTTTTTTTCAAATCCTCAAAAATGATGAAAAACGGCGTGCTATAGTATGCCGTACGGTAGGGGCTATAGCCCATGTTCAAAATCGATGAAAAACGAGGATAATTATTTTTTCAAAAATTCAAAAAACGATGGGCTATAACCCATGTTTTTTGAAATTTAGATTTTTTTTCAAACCTCAAAAATGAAGAAAAACGGCGTGCTATAGTATGCCGTACGGTTGGGGCTATAGCCCATGTTCAAAAATGATGAAAAACGAGGATAGCATTTTTTTCAAAAATTCAAAAAACGATGGGCTATAACCCATGTTTTTTGAAATTTTGAATTTTTTTCAAATCCTCAAAAATGATGAAAAACGGCGTGCTATAGTATGCCGTACGGTAGGGGCTATAGCCCATGTCCAAAAACGATGAAAAACGAGGATAATTTTTTTTTCAAAAATTCAAAAAACGATGGGTTATAACCCATGTTTTTTGAATTTTTGAATTTTTTTCAAATCCTCAAAAATGATGAAAAACAGCGTGCTATAGTATGCCGTACGGTAGGGGCTATAGCCCATGTTCAAAAACGATGAAAAACGAGGATAATTATTTTTTCAAAAATTCAAAAAACGATGGGCTATAACCCATGTTTTTTGAAATTTAGATTTTTTTTCAAATCCTCAAAAATGATGAAAAACGGCGTGCTATAGTATGCCGTACGGTAGGGTTCAAAAACGATGAAAAACGAGGATAACATTTTTTTTCAAAAATTCAAAAAACGATGGGTTATAACCCATGTTTTTTGAATTTTTGAATTTTTTTCAAATCCTCAAAAATGATGAAAAACAGCGTGCTATAGTATGCCGTACGGTAGGGGCTATAGCCCATGTTCAAAAACGATGAAAAACGAGGATAATTATTTTTTCAAAAATTCAAAAAACGATGGGCTATAACCCATGTTTTTTGAAATTTTGAATTTTTTTAAAATCCTCAAAAATGATGAAAAACTGCGTGCTATAGTATGCCGTACGGTAGGGGCTATAGCCCATGTCCAAAAACGATGAAAAACGAGGATAACATTTTTTTTTTAAATTAAAAAAACGATGGGTTATAACCCATGTTTTTTGAATTTTTTTCAAATCCTCAAAAATGATGAAAAACAGCTTGCTATAGTATGCCGTACGGTAGGGGCTATAGCCCATGTTCAAAAACGATGAAAAACGAGGTTAACATTTTTTTCAAAAATTCAAAAAACGATGGGCTATAACCCATGTTTTTTTAAATTTAGATTTTTTTTCAAATCCTCAAAAATGATGAAAAACGGCGTGCTATAGTATGCCGTACGGTAGGGGCTATAGCACATGTTCAAAAACGATGAAAAACGAGGATAACATTTTTTTCAAAAATTCAAAAAACGATGGGCTATAACCCATGTTTTTTGAATTTTTGAATTTTTTTCAAATCCTCAAAAATGATGAAAAACAGCGAGCTATAGTATGCCATACGGTAGGGGTTATAGCACATGTTCAAAAACGATGAAAAACGAGGATAATTATTTTTTCAAAAATTCAAAAAACGATGGGCTATAACCCATGTTTTTTGAATTTTTGATTTTTTTTCAAATCCTCAAAAATGATGAAAAACAGCGTGCTATAGTATGCCGTACGGTAGGGGCTATAGCCCATGTTCAAAAACGATGAAAAACGAGGATAATTATTTTTTCAAAAATTCAAAAAACGATGGGCTATAACCCATGTTTTTTGAAATTTAGATTTTTTTTCAAATCCTCAAAAATGATGAAAAACGGCGTGCTATAGTATGCCGTACGGTAGGGTTAAAAAACGATGAAAAACGAGGATAACATTTTTTTTCAAAAATTCAAAAAACGATGGGCTATAACCCATGTTTTTTGAAATTTCGAATTTTTTTCAAATCCTCAAAAATGATGAAAAACGGCGTGCTATAGTATGCCGTACGGTAGGGGCTATAGCCCATGTTCAAAAACGATGAAAAACGAGGATAATTATTTTTTCAAAAATTCAAAAAACTATGGGCTATAACCCATGTTTTTTGAAATTTTGATTTTTTTTCAAATCCTCAAAAATGATGAAAAACGGCGTGCTATAGTATGCCGTACGGTAGGGGCTATAGCCCATGTTCAAAAACGATGAAAAACGAGGATAACTTTTTTTTCAAAAATTCAAAAAACGATGGGCTATAACCCATGTTTTTTGATTTTTTTTTTTTTTTTCAAATCCTCAAAAATGATGAAAAACGGCCTGCTATAGTATGCCGTACGGTAGGGGCTATAGCCCATGTTCAAAAACGATGAAAAACGAGGATAATAATTTTTTCAAAAATTCAAAAAACGATGGGCTATAACCCATGTTTTTTGAAATTTAGATTTTTTTTCAAATCCTCAAAAATGATGAAAAACGGCGTGCTATAGTATGCCGTACGGTAGGGGCTATAGCCCATGTTCAAGAACGATGAAAAACGAGGATAGCATTTTTTTCAAAAATTCAAAAAACGATGGGCTATAACCCATGTTTTTTTAAATTTTGAATTTTTTTCAAATCCTCAAAAATGATGAAAAACGGCGTGCTATAGTATGCCGTACGGTAGGGGCTATAGCCCATGTCCAAAAACGATGAAAAACGAGGATAATTTTTTTTTCAAAAATTCAAAAAACGATGGGTTATAACCCATGTTTTTTTTAAATTTAGATTTTTTTTCAAATCCTCAAAAATGATGAAAAACGGCGTGCTATAGTATGCCGTACGGTAGGGGCTATAGCCCATGTTCAAAATCGATGAAAAACGAGGATAATTATTTTTTCAAAAATTCAAAAAACGATGGGCTATAACCCATGTTTTTGGAAATTTAGATTTTTTTTCAAACCTCAAAAATGAAGAAAAACGGCGTGCTATAGTATGCCGTACGGTTGGGGCTATAGCCCATGTTCAAAAATGATGAAAAACGAGGATAGCATTTTTTTCAAAAATTCAAAAAACGATGGGCTATAACCCATGTTTTTGAAATTTTGAATTTTTTTCAAATCCTCAAAAATGATGAAAAACGGCGTGCTATAGTATGCCGTACGGTAGGGGCTATAGCCCATGTCCAAAAACGATGAAAAACGAGGATAATAATTTTTTCAAAAATTCAAAAAACGATGGGCTATAACCCATGTTTTTTGAAATTTAGATTTTTTTTCAAATCCTCAAAAATGATGAAAAACGGCGTGCTATAGTATGCCGTACGGTAGGGGCTATAGCCCATGTTCAAGAACGATGAAAAACGAGGATAGCATTTTTTTCAAAAATTCAAAAAACGATGGGCTATAACCCATGTTTTTTTAAATTTTGAATTTTTTTCAAATCCTCAAAAATGATGAAAAACGGCGTGCTATAGTATGCCGTACGGTAGGGGCTATAGCCCATGTCCAAAAACGATGAAAAACGAGGATAATTTTTTTTTCAAAAATTCAAAAAACGATGGGTTATAACCCATGTTTTTTTTAAATTTAGATTTTTTTTCAAATCCTCAAAAATGATGAAAAACGGCGTGCTATAGTATGCCGTACGGTAGGGGCTATAGCCCATGTTCAAAATCGATGAAAAACGAGGATAATTATTTTTTCAAAAATTCAAAAAACGATGGGCTATAACCCATGTTTTTGGAAATTTAGATTTTTTTTCAAACCTCAAAAATGAAGAAAAACGGCGTGCTATAGTATGCCGTACGGTTGGGGCTATAGCCCATGTTCAAAAATGATGAAAAACGAGGATAGCATTTTTTTCAAAAATTCAAAAAACGATGGGCTATAACCCATGTTTTTTGAAATTTTGAATTTTTTTCAAATCCTCAAAAATGATGAAAAACGGCGTGCTATAGTATGCCGTACGGTAGGGGCTATAGCCCATGTCCAAAAACGATGAAAAACGAGGATAATTTTTTTTTCAAAAATTCAAAAAACGATGGGTTATAACCCATGTTTTTTGAATTTTTGAATTTTTTTCAAATCCTCAAAAATGATGAAAAACAGCGTGCTATAGTATGCCGTACGGTAGGGGCTATAGCCCATGTTCAAAAACGATGAAAAACGAGGATAATTATTTTTTCAAAAATTCAAAAAACGATGGGCTATAACCCATGTTTTTTGAAATTTAGATTTTTTTTCAAATCCTCAAAAATGATGAAAAACGGCGTGCTATAGTATGCCGTACGGTAGGGTTCAAAAACGATGAAAAACGAGGATAGCATTTTTTTCAAAAATTCAAAAAACGATGGGCTATAACCCATGTTTTTTTAAATTTTGAATTTTTTTCAAATCCTCAAAAATGATGAAAAACGGCGTGCTATAGTATGCCGTACGGTAGGGGCTATAGCCCATGTCCAAAAACGATGAAAAAAGAGGATAATTTTTTTTTCAAAAATTCAAAAAACGATGGGTTATAACCCATGTTTTTTTTAAATTTAGATTTTTTTTCAAATCCTCAAAAATGATGAAAAACGGCGTGCTATAGTATGCCGTACGGTAGGGGCTATAGCCCATGTTCAAAATCGATGAAAAACGAGGATAATTATTTTTTCAAAAATTCAAAAAACGATGGGCTATAACCCATGTTTTTTTAAATTTAGATTTTTTTTCAAACCTCAAAAATGAAGAAAAACGGCGTGCTATAGTATGCCGTACGGTTGGGGCTATAGCCCATGTTCAAAAATGATGAAAAACGAGGATAGCATTTTTTTCAAAAATTCAAAAAACGATGGGCTATAACCCATGTTTTTTGAAATTTTGAATTTTTTTCAAATCCTCAAAAATGATGAAAAACGGCGTGCTATAGTATGCCGTACGGTAGGGGCTATAGCCCATGTCCAAAAACGATGAAAAACGAGGATAATTTTTTTTTCAAAAATTCAAAAAACGATGGGTTATAACCCATGTTTTTTGAATTTTTGAATTTTTTTCAAATCCTCAAAAATGATGAAAAACAGCGTGCTATAGTATGCCGTACGGTAGGGGCTATAGCCCATGTTCAAAAACGATGAAAAACGAGGATAATTATTTTTTCAAAAATTCAAAAAACGATGGGCTATAACCCATGTTTTTTGAAATTTAGATTTTTTTTCAAATCCTCAAAAATGATGAAAAACGGCGTGCTATAGTATGCCGTACGGTAGGGTTCAAAAACGATGAAAAACGAGGATAACATTTTTTTTCAAAAATTCAAAAAACGATGGGTTATAACCCATGTTTTTTGAATTTTTGAATTTTTTTCAAATCCTCAAAAATGATGAAAAACAGCGTGCTATAGTATGCCGTACGGTAGGGGCTATAGCCCATGTTCAAAAACGATGAAAAACGAGGATAATTATTTTTTCAAAAATTCAAAAAACGATGGGCTATAACCCATGTTTTTTGAAATTTTGAATTTTTTTAAAATCCTCAAAAATGATGAAAAACGGCGTGCTATAGTATGCCGTACGGTAGGGGCTATAGCCCATGTCCAAAAACGATGAAAAACGAGGATAACATTTTTTTTTTAAATTAAAAAAACGATGGGTTATAACCCATGTTTTTTGAATTTTTTTCAAATCCTCAAAAATGATGAAAAACAGCGTGCTATAGTATGCCGTACGGTAGGGGCTATAGCCCATGTTCAAAAACGATGAAAAACGAGGTTAACATTTTTTTCAAAAATTCAAAAAACGATGGGCTATAACCCATGTTTTTTTAAATTTAGATTTTTTTTCAAATCCTCAAAAATGATGAAAAACGGCGTGCTATAGTATGCCGTACGGTAGGGGCTATAGCACATGTTCAAAAACGATGAAAAACGAGGATAACATTTTTTTCAAAAATTCAAAAAACGATGGGCTATAACCCATGTTTTTGGAATTTTTTTTTTTTTTTCAAATCCTCAAAAATAATGAAAAACGGCCTGCTATAGTATGCCGTACGGTAGGGGCTATAGCCCATGTTCAAAAACGATGAAAAACGAGGATAATAATTTTTTCAAAAATTCAAAAAACGATGGGCTATAACCCATGTTTTTTGAAATTTAGATTTTTTTTCAAATCCTCAAAAATGATGAAAAACGGCGTGCTATAGTATGCCGTACGGTAGGGGCTATAGCCCATGTTCAAGAACGATGAAAAACGAGGATAGCATTTTTTTCAAAAATTCAAAAAACGATGGGCTATAACCCATGTTTTTTTAAATTTTGAATTTTTTTCAAATCCTCAAAAATGATGAAAAACGGCGTGCTATAGTATGCCGTACGGTAGGGGCTATAGCCCATGTCCAAAAACGATGAAAAACGAGGATAATTTTTTTTTCAAAAATTCAAAAAACGATGGGTTATAACCCATGTTTTTTTTAAATTTAGATTTTTTTTCAAATCCTCAAAAATGATGAAAAACGGCGTGCTATAGTATGCCGTACGGTAGGGGCTATAGCCCATGTTCAAAATCGATGAAAAACGAGGATAATTATTTTTTCAAAAATTCAAAAAACGATGGGCTATAACCCATGTTTTTGGAAATTTAGATTTTTTTTCAAACCTCAAAAATGAAGAAAAACGGCGTGCTATAGTATGCCGTACGGTTGGGGCTATAGCCCATGTTCAAAAATGATGAAAAACGAGGATAGCATTTTTTTCAAAAATTCAAAAAACGATGGGCTATAACCCATGTTTTTTGAAATTTTGAATTTTTTTCAAATCCTCAAAAATGATGAAAAACGGCGTGCTATAGTATGCCGTACGGTAGGGGCTATAGCCCATGTCCAAAAACGATGAAAAACGAGGATAATAATTTTTTCAAAAATTCAAAAAACGATGGGCTATAACCCATGTTTTTTGAAATTTAGATTTTTTTTCAAATCCTCAAAAATGATGAAAAACGGCGTGCTATAGTATGCCGTACGGTAGGGGCTATAGCCCATGTTCAAGAACGATGAAAAACGAGGATAGCATTTTTTTCAAAAATTCAAAAAACGATGGGCTATAACCCATGTTTTTTTAAATTTTGAATTTTTTTCAAATCCTCAAAAATGATGAAAAACGGCGTGCTATAGTATGCCGTACGGTAGGGGCTATAGCCCATGTCCAAAAACGATGAAAAACGAGGATAATTTTTTTTTCAAAAATTCAAAAAACGATGGGTTATAACCCATGTTTTTTTTAAATTTAGATTTTTTTTCAAATCCTCAAAAATGATGAAAAACGGCGTGCTATAGTATGCCGTACGGTAGGGGCTATAGCCCATGTTCAAAATCGATGAAAAACGAGGATAATTATTTTTTCAAAAATTCAAAAAACGATGGGCTATAACCCATGTTTTTGGAAATTTAGATTTTTTTTCAAACCTCAAAAATGAAGAAAAACGGCGTGCTATAGTATGCCGTACGGTTGGGGCTATAGCCCATGTTCAAAAATGATGAAAAACGAGGATAGCATTTTTTTCAAAAATTCAAAAAACGATGGGCTATAACCCATGTTTTTTGAAATTTTGAATTTTTTTCAAATCCTCAAAAATGATGAAAAACGGCGTGCTATAGTATGCCGTACGGTAGGGGCTATAGCCCATGTCCAAAAACGATGAAAAACGAGGATAATTTTTTTTTCAAAAATTCAAAAAACGATGGGTTATAACCCATGTTTTTTGAAATTTAGATTTTTTTTCAAATCCTCAAAAATGATGAAAAACGGCGTGCTATAGTATGCCGTACGGTAGGGTTCAAAAACGATGAAAAACGAGGATAGCATTTTTTTCAAAAATTCAAAAAACGATGGGCTATAACCCATGTTTTTTTTAATTTTGAATTTTTTTCAAATCCTCAAAAATGATGAAAAACGGCGTGCTATAGTATGCCGTACGGTAGGGGCTATAGCCCATGTCCAAAAACGATGAAAAAAGAGGATAATTTTTTTTTCAAAAATTCAAAAAACGATGGGTTATAACCCATGTTTTTTTTAAATTTAGATTTTTTTTCAAATCCTCAAAAATGATGAAAAACGGCGTGCTATAGTATGCCGTACGGTAGGGGCTATAGCCCATGTTCAAAATCGATGAAAAACGAGGATAATTATTTTTTCAAAAATTCAAAAAACGATGGGCTATAACCCATGTTTTTTTAAATTTAGATTTTTTTTCAAACCTCAAAAATGAAGAAAAACGGCGTGCTATAGTATGCCGTACGGTTGGGGCTATAGCCCATGTTCAAAAATGATGAAAAACGAGGATAGCATTTTTTTCAAAAATTCAAAAAACGATGGGCTATAACCCATGTTTTTTGAAATTTTGAATTTTTTTCAAATCCTCAAAAATGATGAAAAACGGCGTGCTATAGTATGCCGTACGGTAGGGGCTATAGCCCATGTCCAAAAACGATGAAAAACGAGGATAATTTTTTTTTCAAAAATTCAAAAAACGATGGGTTATAACCCATGTTTTTTGAATTTTTTAATTTTTTTCAAATCCTCAAAAATGATGAAAAACAGCGTGCTATAGTATGCCGTACGGTAGGGGCTATAGCCCATGTTCAAAAACGATGAAAAACGAGGATAATTATTTTTTCAAAAATTCAAAAAACGATGGGCTATAACCCATGTTTTTTGAAATTTAGATTTTTTTTCAAATCCTCAAAAATGATGAAAAACGGCGTGCTATAGTATGCCGTACGGTAGGGTTCAAAAACGATGAAAAACGAGGATAACATTTTTTTTCAAAAATTCAAAAAACGATGGGTTATAACCCATGTTTTTTGAATTTTTGAATTTTTTTCAAATCCTCAAAAATGATGAAAAACAGCGTGCTATAGTATGCCGTACGGTAGGGGCTATAGCCCATGTTCAAAAACGATGAAAAACGAGGATAATTATTTTTTCAAAAATTCAAAAAACGATGGGCTATAACCAATGTTTTTTGAAATTTTGAATTTTTTTAAAATCCTCAAAAATGATGAAAAACGGCGTGCTATAGTATGCCGTACGGTAGGGGCTATAGCCCATGTCCAAAAACGATGAAAAACGAGGATAACATTTTTTTTTTAATTAAAAAAACGATGGGTTATAACCCATGTTTTTTTAATTTTTTTCAAATCCTCAAAAATGATGAAAAACAGCGTGCTATAGTATGCCGTACGGTAGGGGCTATAGCCCATGTTCAAAAACGATGAAAAACGAGGTTAACATTTTTTTCAAAAATTCAAAAAACGATGGGCTATAACCCATGTTTTTTTAAATTTAGATTTTTTTTCAAATCCTCAAAAATGATGAAAAACGGCGTGCTATAGTATGCCGTACGGTAGGGGCTATAGCACATGTTCAAAAACGATGAAAAACGAGGATAACATTTTTTTCAAAAATTCAAAAAACGATGGGCTATAACCCATGTTTTTTGAATTTTTGAATTTTTTTCAAATCCTCAAAAATGATGAAAAACAGCGAGCTATAGTATGCCATACGGTAGGGGTTATAGCACATGTTCAAAAACGATGAAAAACGAGGATAATTATTTTTTCAAAAATTCAAAAAACGATGGGCTATAACCCATGTTTTTTGAATTTTTGATTTTTTTTCAAATCCTCAAAAATGATGAAAAACAGCGTGCTATAGTATGCCGTACGGTAGGGGCTATAGCACATGTTCAAAAACGATGAAAAACGAGGATAATTATTTTTTCAAAAATTCAAAAAACGATGGGTTATAACCCATGTTTTTTGAAATTTTGATTTTTTTTCAAATCCTCAAAAATGATGAAAAACGGCGTGCTATAGTATGCCGTACGGTAGGGGCTATAGCCCATGTTCAAAAACGATGAAAAACGAGGATAATATTTTTTTTCAAAATTTCAAAAAACGATGGGCTATAACCCATGTTTTTTGAAAATTTGAATTTTTTTCAAATCCTCAAAAATGATGAAAAACGGCGTGCTATAGTATGCCGTACGGTAGGGGCTACAGCCCATGTCCAAAAACGATGAAAAACGAGGATAACATTTTTTTCAAAAATTCAAAAAACGATGGGCTATAACCCATGTTTTTTGAAATTTAGATTTTTTTGCAAATCCTCAAAAATGATGAAAAACGGCGTGCTATAGTATGCCGTACGGTAGGGGCAATAGCCCATGTTCAAAAACGATGAAAAACGAGGATAACATTTTTTTCAAAATTTCAAAAAACGATGGGCTATAACCCATGTTTTTGAATTTTTTTTCTTCAAAAATGATGAAAAACGGCGTGCTATAGTATGCCGTACGGTAGGGGCAATAGCCCATGTTCAAAAACGATGAAAAACGAGGATAACATTTTTTTCAAAATTTCAAAAAACGATGGGCTATAACCCATGTTTTTGAATTTTTTTTTTCAAAAATGATGAAAAACGGCGTGCTATAGTATGCCGTACGGTAGGGGCAATAGCCCATGTTCAAAAACGATGAAAAACGAGGATAACATTTTTTTCAAAATTTCAAAAAACGATGGGCTATAACCCATGTTTTTGAAATTTAGAATTTTTTTCAAATCCTCAAAAATTATGAAAAACGGCGTGCTATAGTATGCCGTACGGTAGGGGCTATAGCCCATGTCCAAAAACGATGAAAAACGAGGATAACATTTTTTTCAAAAATTCAAAAAACGATGGGCTATAACCCATGTTTTTTGAAATTTTGATTTTTTTTCAAATCCTCAAAAATGATGAAAAACGGCGTGTTAAAGTATGCCGTACGGTAGGGGCTATAGCCCATGTTCAAAAACGATGAAAAACGAGGATAACATTTTTTTCAAAATTTCAAAAAAACGATGGGCTATAACCCATGTTTTTTGAAATTTTGAATTTTTTTCAAATCCTCAAAAATGATGAAAAACGGCGTGCTATAGTATGCCGTACGGTAGGGGCTATAGCCCATGTTCAAAAACGATGAAAAACGAGGATAACATTTTTTTCAAAAATTAAAAAAACGATGGGCTATAACCCATGTTTTTTGAAATTTTGAAATGTTTTCAAATCCTCAAAAATGATGAAAAACGGCGTGCTATAGTATGCCGTACGGTAGGGGCTATAGCCCATGTTCAAAAACGATGAAAAACGAGGATAACATTTTTTTCAAAAATTCAAAAAACGATGGGCTATAACCCATGTTTTTTGAAATTTTGAAATGTTTTCAAATCCTCAAAAATGATGAAAAACGGCGTGCTATAGTATGCCGTACGGTAGGGGCTATAGCCCATGTTCAAAAACGATGAAAAACGAGGATAACATTTTTTTCAAAAATTCAAAAAACGATGGGCTATAACCCATGTTTTTTGAATTTTTGAATTTTTTTCAAATCCTCAAAAATGATGAAAAACAGTGTGCTATAGTATGCCGTACGGTAGGGGCTATAGCACATGTTCAAAAACGATGAAAAACGAGGATAATTATTTTTTCAAAAATTCAAAAAAACGATGGGCTATAACCCATGTTTTTTTAAATTTAGATTTTTTTTTCAAATCCTCAAAAATGATGAAAAACGGCGTGCTATAGTATGCCGTACGGTAGGGGCTATAGCCCATGTCCAAAAACGATGAAAAACGAGGATAACATTTTTTTCAAAAATTCAAAAAACGATGGGCTATAACCCATGTTTTTTGAATTATTTTTAAACATTTTCAAATCCTCAAAATTGATGAAAAACAGCGTGCTATAGTATGCCGTACGGTAGGGGCTATAGCCCATGTTCAAAAACAATGAAAAACGAGGATAATTATTTTTTCAAAAATTCAAAAAACGATTGGCAATAACCCATGTTTTTTGAAATTTTGAATTTTTTTCAAATCCTCAAAAATGATGAAAAACGGCGTGCTATAGTATGCCGTACGGTAGGGGCTATAGCCCATGTTCAAAAAAGATGAAAAACGAGGATAACATTTTTTTCAAAAATTCAAAAAACGATGGGCTATAACCCATGTTTTTTTAAATTTTGATTTTTTTTTCAAATCCTCAAAAATGATGAAAAACGGCGTGCTATAGTATGCCGTACGGTAGGGGCTATAGCCCATGTCCAAAAACGATGAAAAACGAGGATAACATTTTTTTCAAAAATTCAAAAAACGATGGGCTATAACCCATGTTTTTTGAATTATTTTTAAACATTTTCAAATCCTCAAAATTGATGAAAAACAGCGTGCTATAGTATGCCGTACGGTAGGGGCTATAGCCCATGTTCAAAAACAATGAAAAACGAGGATAATTATTTTTTCAAAAATTCAAAAAACGATTGGCAATAACCCATGTTTTTTGAAATTTTGAATTTTTTTCAAATCCTCAAAAATGATGAAAAACGGCGTGCTATAGTATGCCGTACGGTAGGGGCTATAGCCCATGTTCAAAAAAGATGAAAAACGAGGATAACATTTTTTTCAAAAATTCAAAAAACGATGGGCTATAACCCATGTTTTTTGAAATTTTAAATTTTTTTCAAATCCTCAAAAATGATGAAAAACGGCTTGCTATAGTATGCCGTACGGTAGGGGCTATAGCCCATGTCCAAAAACGATGAAAAACGAGGATAACATTTTTTTCAAAAATTCAAAAAACGATGGGCTATAACCCATGTTTTTTGATTTTTTTTCAAATCCTCAAAAAATGAAAAACGCCGTGCTATAGTATGCCGTACGGTTGGGGCTATAGCCCATGTTCAAAAATGATGAAAAACGAGGATAGCATTTTTTTCAAAAATTCAAAAAACGATGGGCTATAACCCATGTTTTTTGAAATTTTGAATTTTTTTCAAATCCTCAAAAATGATGAAAAACGGCGTGCTATAGTATGCCGTACGGTAGGGGCTATAGCCCATGTCCAAAAACGATGAAAAACGAGGATAATTTTTTTTTCAAAAATTCAAAAAACGATGGGTTATAACCCATGTTTTTTGAAATTTAGATTTTTTTTCAAATCCTCAAAAATGATGAAAAACGGCGTGCTATAGTATGCCGTACGGTAGGGTTCAAAAACGATGAAAAACGAGGATAGCATTTTTTTCAAAAATTCAAAAAACGATGGGCTATAACCCATGTTTTTTTAAATTTTGAATTTTTTTCAAATCCTCAAAAATGATGAAAAACGGCGTGCTATAGTATGCCGTACGGTAGGGGCTATAGCCCATGTCCAAAAACGATGAAAAAAGAGGATAATTTTTTTTTCAAAAATTCAAAAAACGATGGGTTATAACCCATGTTTTTTTTAAATTTAGATTTTTTTTCAAATCCTCAAAAATGATGAAAAACGGCGTGCTATAGTATGCCGTACGGTAGGGGCTATAGCCCATGTTCAAAATCGATGAAAAACGAGGATAATTATTTTTTCAAAAATTCAAAAAACGATGGGCTATAACCCATGTTTTTTTAAATTTAGATTTTTTTTCAAACCTCAAAAATGAAGAAAAACGGCGTGCTATAGTATGCCGTACGGTTGGGGCTATAGCCCATGTTCAAAAATGATGAAAAACGAGGATAGCATTTTTTTCAAAAATTCAAAAAACGATGGGCTATAACCCATGTTTTTTGAAATTTTGAATTTTTTTCAAATCCTCAAAAATGATGAAAAACGGCGTGCTATAGTATGCCGTACGGTAGGGGCTATAGCCCATGTCCAAAAACGATGAAAAACGAGGATAATTTTTTTTTCAAAAATTCAAAAAACGATGGGTTATAACCCATGTTTTTTGAATTTTTTAATTTTTTTCAAATCCTCAAAAATGATGAAAAACAGCGTGCTATAGTATGCCGTACGGTAGGGGCTATAGCCCATGTTCAAAAACGATGAAAAACGAGGATAATTATTTTTTCAAAAATTCAAAAAACGATGGGCTATAACCCATGTTTTTTGAAATTTAGATTTTTTTTCAAATCCTCAAAAATGATGAAAAACGGCGTGCTATAGTATGCCGTACGGTAGGGTTCAAAAACGATGAAAAACGAGGATAACATTTTTTTTCAAAAATTCAAAAAACGATGGGTTATAACCCATGTTTTTTGAATTTTTGAATTTTTTTCAAATCCTCAAAAATGATGAAAAACAGCGTGCTATAGTATGCCGTACGGTAGGGGCTATAGCCCATGTTCAAAAACGATGAAAAACGAGGATAATTATTTTTTCAAAAATTCAAAAAACGATGGGCTATAACCCATGTTTTTTGAAATTTTGAATTTTTTTAAAATCCTCAAAAATGATGAAAAACGGCGTGCTATAGTATGCCGTACGGTAGGGGCTATAGCCCATGTCCAAAAACGATGAAAAACGAGGATAACATTTTTTTTTTTAATTAAAAAAACGATGGGTTATAACCCATGTTTTTTGAATTTTTTTCAAATCCTCAAAAATGTAGAAAAACAGCGTGCTATAGTATGCCGTACGGTAGGGGCTATAGCCCATGTTCAAAAACGATGAAAAACGAGGTTAACATTTTTTTCAAAAATTCAAAAAACGATGGGCTATAACCCATGTTTTTTTTAAATTTAGATTTTTTTTCAAATCCTCAAAAATGATGAAAAACGGCGTGCTATAGTATGCCGTACGGTAGGGGCTATAGCACATGTTCAAAAACGATGAAAAACGAGGATAACATTTTTTTCAAAAATTCAAAAAACGATGGGCTATAACCCATGTTTTTTGAATTTTTGAATTTTTTTCAAATCCTCAAAAATGATGAAAAACAGCGAGCTATAGTATGCCATACGGTAGGGGTTATAGCACATGTTCAAAAACGATGAAAAACGAGGATAATTATTTTTTCAAAAATTCAAAAAACGATGGGCTATAACCCATGTTTTTTGAATTTTTGATTTTTTTTCAAATCCTCAAAAATGATGAAAAACAGCGTGCTATAGTATGCCGTACGGTAGGGGCTATAGCACATGTTCAAAAACGATGAAAAACGAGGATAATTATTTTTTCAAAAATTCAAAAAACGATGGGTTATAACCCATGTTTTTTGAAATTTAGATTTTTTTTCAAATCCTCAAAAATGATGAAAAACGGCGTGCTATAGTATGCCGTACGGTAGGGGCTATAGCCCATGTTCAAAAACGATGAAAAACGAGGATAATATTTTTTTTCAAAATTTCAAAAAACGATGGGCTATAACCCATGTTTTTTGAAAATTTGAATTTTTTTCAAATCCTCAAAAATGATGAAAAACGGCGTGCTATAGTATGCCGTACGGTAGGGGCTACAGCCCATGTCCAAAAACGATGAAAAACGAGGATAACATTTTTTTCAAAAATTCAAAAAACGATGGGCTATAACCCATGTTTTTTGAAATTTAGATTTTTTTGCAAATCCTCAAAAATGATGAAAAACGGCGTGCTATAGTATGCCGTACGGTAGGGGCAATAGCCCATGTTCAAAAACGATGAAAAACGAGGATAACATTTTTTTCAAAATTTCAAAAAACGATGGGCTATAACCCATGTTTTTGAATTTTTTTTCTTCAAAAATGATGAAAAACGGCGTGCTATAGTATGCCGTACGGTAGGGGCAATAGCCCATGTTCAAAAACGATGAAAAACGAGGATAACATTTTTTTCAAAATTTCAAAAAACGATGGGCTATAACCCATGTTTTTGAATTTTTTTTTTCAAAAATGATGAAAAACGGCGTGCTATAGTATGCCGTACGGTAGGGGCAATAGCCCATGTTCAAAAACGATGAAAAACGAGGATAACATTTTTTTCAAAATTTCAAAAAACGATGGGCTATAACCCATGTTTTTGAAATTTAGAATTTTTTTCAAATCCTCAAAAATTATGAAAAACGGCGTGCTATAGTATGCCGTACGGTAGGGGCTATAGCCCATGTCCAAAAACGATGAAAAACGAGGATAACATTTTTTTCAAAAATTCAAAAAACGATGGGCTATAACCCATGTTTTTTGAAATTTTGATTTTTTTTCAAATCCTCAAAAATGATGAAAAACGGCGTGTTAAAGTATGCCGTACGGTAGGGGCTATAGCCCATGTTCAAAAACGATGAAAAACGAGGATAACATTTTTTTCAAAATTTCAAAAAACGATGGGCTATAACCCATGTTTTTTGAAATTTTGAATTTTTTTCAAATCCTCAAAAATGATGAAAAACGGCGTGCTATAGTATGCCGTACGGTAGGGGCTATAGCCCATGTTCAAAAACGATGAAAAACGAGGATAACATTTTTTTCAAAAATTAAAAAAACGATGGGCTATAACCCATGTTTTTTGAAATTTTGAAATGTTTTCAAATCCTCAAAAATGATGAAAAACGGCGTGCTATAGTATGCCGTACGGTAGGGGCTATAGCCCATGTTCAAAAACGATGAAAAACGAGGATAACATTTTTTTCAAAAATTCAAAAAACGATGGGCTATAACCCATGTTTTTTGAAATTTTGAAATGTTTTCAAATCCTCAAAAATGATGAAAAACGGCGTGCTATAGTATGCCGTACGGTAGGGGCTATAGCCCATGTTCAAAAACGATGAAAAACGAGGATAACATTTTTTTCAAAAATTCAAAAAACGATGGGCTATAACCCATGTTTTTTGAATTTTTGAATTTTTTTCAAATCCTCAAAAATGATGAAAAACAGTGTGCTATAGTATGCCGTACGGTAGGGGCTATAGCACATGTTCAAAAACGATGAAAAACGAGGATAATTATTTTTTCAAAAATTCAAAAAAACGATGGGCTATAACCCATGTTTTTTTAAATTTTGATTTTTTTTTCAAATCCTCAAAAATGATGAAAAACGGCGTGCTATAGTATGCCGTACGGTAGGGGCTATAGCCCATGTCCAAAAACGATGAAAAACGAGGATAACATTTTTTTCAAAAATTCAAAAAACGATGGGCTATAACCCATGTTTTTTGAATTATTTTTAAACATTTTCAAATCCTCAAAATTGATGAAAAACAGCGTGCTATAGTATGCCGTACGGTAGGGGCTATAGCCCATGTTCAAAAACAATGAAAAACGAGGATAATTATTTTTTCAAAAATTCAAAAAACGATTGGCAATAACCCATGTTTTTTGAAATTTTGAATTTTTTTCAAATCCTCAAAAATGATGAAAAACGGCGTGCTATAGTATGCCGTACGGTAGGGGCTATAGCCCATGTTCAAAAAAGATGAAAAACGAGGATAACATTTTTTTCAAAAATTCAAAAAACGATGGGCTATAACCCATGTTTTTTGAAATTTTAATTTTTTTTCAAATCCTCAAAAATGATGAAAAACGGCTTGCTATAGTATGCCGTACGGTAGGGGCTATAGCCCATGTCCAAAAACGATGAAAAACGAGGATAACATTTTTTTCAAAAATTCAAAAAACGATGGGCTATAACCCATGTTTTTTGATTTTTTTTCAAATCCTCAAAAAATGAAAAACGCCGTGCTATAGTATGCCGTACTATATGGGCAATAGCCGGCTATTAGACGTGCGTCTAAAAATGGGATAAAAAACGTCTAAAAATGAAAGTTCTTTTTGACGTCTATCCTTAGATTCCATTTTTTCTATCCTTGTTTTTCATCATTTTTAACATATCGTACATCATATCGTACGGCATACTATAGCACGCCGTTTTTCATCATTTTTGAGGATTTGAAAAAAAAAGAAGAAAATCGCTCCGAGAGCATTTTTTTTTCTTCTCATTTTTCATCATTTCTGACCATGGGCTTTAGCCCATTATCGTACGGCATACTACACAGACCGCATACTGGTCAAGGTCATTCATAATGGTTGACCATTTATACTGGTCAAGGTCATTTTTACTGGTGAAGGTCATTTATACTGGTCAAGGTCATTTATACTGGTGAAGGTAATTTACTGGTCTTATATAATTTAAATATACCATGTAAATACAACACATTGAGCAGAGCACTGCAGGGACTTGAACCCCGTTCTGGTAAACCAGGAGTACCACACCAGTGCCTTGGTTTGTTTTGTTGTAATTTACAGGTCCATTATTTTCATCTTGTTCTCAAATCCTGCAAAATCATGAAAAACGTCATGCAGTCCAAAACCATGGACTATAGTATACCTTTTTTTTCGTGATTCATCTTTTTTTCAAATCCTCCAAAATCACCCCGTGTGAAGTGCTGCAACTCTGTTGGGTTGCACCACGGCATACTATAGAGCGTCGCAGTCCCGCCCCCTCGAGAGACCCAGAAAATAAATCCCTGTTCATTTTCCTCAGACTTTTCAGAAAGTATTTATTTAAAGACGTTTACGCCGCGGACAAAGCCAACTCTTGTTGTCACAAATCATGACAATAAACACAATGTTTTGGGCCAAACAAACAATTAGAACGTAGAAAAAAACGGGAGATACAACACTGTTTTTCTTCTTTGTAATTATTTGTTTGGTCCAAAATATTGTGTTTGTTGTCATGATTTGTCACGACTTTAAATACCGTTTGAAATGTCTATGGGAAAAATGCATTGGGATTAATTTCCTGGGCCTGGCATAGTCATGAAAGGGGCGTCCTTTTTTTCAAATCCTCTTAAATCACGAGCTTGTAGATCAGATTTATTTTGCTAATGTTCCTCAGAATAGTGATTTATGCATTACAATAACGATATGAACGAATGAATGAATGAACGAATGAATGAACATTAAATGAAAAAAAGTTGCAATCAAAGATTTGGAACTCCTCTGTAGTAACGAGGAACCCCTATTCTAGGGGTCCGAGAACCATGTGATCAGAACCATCACTGGCCTCTCTACACTGGCTCCCGGTTAAATACAGAATAGAGTTCAAAATCCTCACATATAAAGCTCTCAATGGTCAGGCACCACAATATCTCAAAGAACTCATCGATCCCTACAATCTTAACAGAACAGTGTGTTCATAGTTTACAAAAATGTTTAGTCCTGAATATCAAAAGTTACAACAGGAGGCAGGGCGTTTAAGTCCCGGGCACCTTCTCCCGGCATCTGTCCTCGGGGGTGACACGCTCTGCACAGTCAAGACTAGATTAAAAACCTCTATGACAAAAGGTCACCCGACAGAGTAAAAAGGGTGAGAAGAGAACCCCTCCCCCCAACCCCTCGGCGTGGGCACCCCGCCAGGGCCAGCTCATTGCACAACCAAACACTTTTATATTGTGTACACGTAATAGAGGCTAGTATTTTATAGAGAAAGGTTTTTATTATGCGAAGGGAGTTTAATTGTTATGTGAAGGGAGTTTAATTGCAGAGGTGGGGACTTGGACTCGAGACTCGAGACTCGACTTGGACTCGAGTCCCGATTTTGATGACTTTAGACTTGCTTGATCAAATCAAAAATAGACTTGGACTTGCTTGGGACTTGAATGCCAAAGACTTGAGACTTGACTTGACTTGAACGCCAAGGACTTGAGACTTGACTTGACTTGAGCCCTCTTGACTTGAACATTTTCAAGTCACTTAATACCTTACAGCATCTGATTATCTTTTTTATGACATGTAAAATGGTTTGGTATTGATAAAGGGATGCCGCGGATCGGATATCGGGTCGATATCAGCCAAAAAACGTGATCGGGATCGGATCGGACTACAGCGAAAATGACCGATCCATTCCAAGCACTGCAAGCACTCCACTCCAGTCCATTCCAGTACTCCACTCCAGGACTTTATTCCTCCAGCAGTGTGCGCTACAGAGGCATTGGCAGCCCCAGTCACACTTCAGTGGCAGTGCTGCACAGTGCAGGCTGCTAGGCTAGCCACTAGCCATTACTGCGCGTGTGGACAGTGCACGGTTTGGGGATCAGGGGTCCCCACTCCCAGCCAAATGATAGGTTCCATTTGTACACTCTAAATTGACATTGATTTTACAATATAAACAAATACAAAATAATAATTTGGGGTCCCAGAGATACAAATTGCTGGGTCCTTAAAATTTTGTGCATAATGTGCATAATAATAATAAATAGTATGGATAGAAAAAGGCATAGAATACAATAAAATTAATTTGATCAGATCGGTATCAGACAGTAATCGGATCGGTTTTGATGATTTTAGATCGGTATCGGATCGGGAGTGGAAAAAGTGGATCGAGGCATTATGTAACATTCCTCTTCTACCCTGGATTTGAACACGGTTTCAGTGCAAGTAATGACATTTTACCATTGTAATAATAATAGCCTACTTGCTCAGGGGAAACATTGAATTTGTGTCAGATCCTGTGTCTCGGTGAGACATGACCTTTGACATGATCTAAATGGCTCAATAGAAGAGCAGAGAGACAAACTACAACCACCCCATTGTACAGAGTGGTGCTTTAAACCCTGTCCTCACGGAGGAAATTGAAAAGTACAGTATCTGCATTATGTTGGTAGACTCCAGAACCCTTGTTTAATAATGGATGCAAATTGTGGAAAATGCTCATGATTTATGTAAATCTTTACATATCATTAATTAGTATTATGTCTTGGTGGGACTTGTTTGGGACTCGAAACAAAAGGTAAGGACTTGGTTGGGACTTGAAACAAAATGCTTAGGACTTGTTTGGGACTCGAAACAAAAGGTAAGGACTTGGTTGGGACTTGAAACAAAATGCTTAGGACTTGGTTGGGACTCGAAACAAAATGTTCAGGACTTGGACTTGCTTGGGACTTGAATGCCAAAGACTTGAGACTTGACTTGACTTGAGAGCAAAGACTTGAGACTCGACTTGGACTTGCAACATAGGGACTTCCTCCCACCTCTGTTTAATTGTGTTTAAGTGCTTTGCATATACTGTATGAAAGGTCTTGTCGTAGTTCACCATTTTGCTTCAGTCTATTGTTCTATAACCCACTTATGTACTTTAATAAAGATTGTTATACATGTAAAACCCTTGTCTGTGGTCCTTCCAGGTCCGGACATGACTACAGTTTGTAGTAAACCCAGTCTTTTCTCATTCGTTATTTTAAGACTTAATTTTCATATAGAAAATGTTTAGGCATTTTGAGCAAAGATCCCAGGAGAAGAGATATGTACAATTCAGATACAAAGATCTAAAGATCCCAGGAGAAGAGATACAATTCAGATACAAAGATATAAAGATCCCAGGACAAGAGATACAATTCAGATACAAAAATCAGAATACGATAGTGAGGCAAGGAGACACATGGGTAGGGATGGAGCTCGTTCATTTTTTATCAGGCTTATCGAGCTGGGTTCTTATCGAGCAATTATTTTGTGGAAAGACAGGAGACAATTCTGAACAGATCCAGTATTTTACTAGCGGGCCTTCAAATACAGTACTTTTCTAACAGATGGCAAATTACCTTTTTACCAATAAAATATTAAAGAAACTATTAACAGGTTAATATAAGTTCCGCCACTTTAAAAGCGCAATTGTGTTTACCCAGATAGTGCTGGTTGGCATTTATTGATCGCCTCTTGTCTTGATTATTTAAACATGCCCGGGCCACTATACCGCTATGCTCAATAACAAGCTGACGGGGCCACTATACCGATATGCTCAATAACAAGCTGACCGGGCCACTGTACCGATATGCTCAATAACAAGCTGACCGGGCCACTATACCGCTATGCTCAATAACAAGCTGACCGGGCCACTATACCGCTATGCTCAATAACAAGCTGACCGGGCCACTATACCGCTATGCTCAACAACAAGCTGACCGGGCCACTATACCGCTATGCTCAACAACAAGCTGACCGGGCCACTATACCGCTATGCTCAATAACAAGCTGACCGGGCCACTATACCGCTATGCTCAATAACAAGCTGACCGGGCCACTATGCTCAATAACAAGCTGACCGGGCCACTATACCGATATGCTCAATAACAAGCTGACCGGGCCACTGTACCGATATGCTCAACAACAAGCTGACCGGGCCAGTATACCGCTATGCTCAATAACAAGCTGACCGGGCCACTATACCGCTATGCTCAATAACAAGCTGACCGGGCCACTATGCTCAATAACAAGCTGACCGGGCCACTATACCGCTATGCTCAATAACAAGCTGACCGGGCCACTGTACCGCTATGCTCAATAACAAGCTGACGGGGCCACTATACCGCTATGCTCAATAACAAGCTGACCGGGCCACTATACCGCTATGCTCAATAACAAGCTGTTTTATCGCTCACGGTCAAGTGGTTCATGAGCTATGCCCGTTTAAAGTTTGAATTTTCAGTTGAGCGCTATAGGGCCACCCATTGGCCAATGGTTGTGGGCTTCGCTTCCTCACCGTTTGGCATTGCCCTCTGGTTGTCCCGATCAGATGGGGTGAGCAGGGCCAAGCGTCATTTAAAGGACCACTTCACCACTTTTTAACCCATCTTCAGGTCCTCACTAATAATCATGAAAAAAGGGTGCAATTTTGTTCTACTCTGTCTGTGTCTCATTGGAGGGTTGTGGGCAGTTTAGAAACAGTCTTCCAGTGACATCATCGATGGGAATACAAGCCAATAGAAACTGCAGGCTTTATAGTCCTGAAATGTTGCAATGAGAAAATGGAAGCCAAAAAAAAAAATTGTTTAAAAACAAAATCTGCCTAATGATGATGTCACTGGAAGACTGTTTCTAAACTGCCCACAGCCCTCCTATGAGACAGACTTAGAACAAAATCGTGATATATATATATATATATATATATATATATATATACACACACACACACACACACACACACACACACATTTTTGGTGGAAGGAGAAGAGAAAAATAAGGGACCAAGAGTCCCTTTGGGCTTAGTCCCTAAATAGACTTGTAACCCAACTGTAGGGAGTACAAACACAGTAAAGAACCTGGAGGTTAACATCTATGAAAAGGAAACGCAATGAGCAGAAAATGAACCATGTAAATACAACACATTGAGCAGAGCACCGCAGGGAGTTGAACCCCGTTCTGGTAAACCAGGAGTACCACACCAGTGCCTTAGTTTTTGTTTTATAATTTACAGGTCCAAAATCAGCCATTAGTTTTAATTTTGCAAAATATGTTTTAAACGTACTCTTGCCGACCTCCTGCGGCAAGATAATTAAAAAAAAGATAGCCAATTTAAATCATGACTATAAATGATAGCCATGATTATGTCTTTATACAATTGAAAACGAGAAGACTCACTCCACAAATACCTTAAAGAAAACTCCTCAGACATAAACTAATAATCTTATTTGGTCATGCTCATAAAGTGCTGCAAAGTGCTAAAAGTGAAAAGTGCAGCAGAAAACGTTTGGGTCATAGGCCCATCGTCAATGCCTCGCCTACTCACCGGCATGGATGAAGTTTTAGCTGCAAATGGCAGCATAAATAAATGACATCAATACACACCACATAATGTGATGTTAACTGACGCGATGAAGCGTGCACATTATAAGACATACATCACATCAACCAACATCACATACCTACCCTAACCTAACCCTAAATTCATTATGTGATGTGGGATGACATGATGAAGCCTTACTCACAAATGTGAAATGAGACAAGACATAAACACACATCACATACCGGGCCTGTGTTCATAGGTGATGTGGGCTTACGTAATGAAGCTTTACTCACAAATTAGATCTGATAATATAGCACCAACAATGGTCTTATGACCTAGATGTTTGCTGCTGCACTTTTCACTTTAAGCACTTCGAGCACTTTATGAACATGAACAAAATAGATTTTCTTGGTCTCTGCCCAAGCAGTTGGCCTTTAGGTTTTCGTGGCGCAAGTATTTTTCTATCTAGTTGTCCCATGTAGGAAACATGGGGCAATACTGTACAATTTATGCCATTTGTGGACGATTGACATAAATGATACGAGGTAGCAGCATTCTATGCGCCCCAGTATTTGTCAGCAATACTATGAACATTAGTACACAACATGAACAGCAATAAACACAATTCGTATGGCGCAATGCCAACAGACGTGAATGACGAGCTATCCGCAATTGCTGTGAAATATCACCTTTAAAAAAAAAAAAAACACATAAATGCACATCACATACCAGGCCTGTGTTCATATCTGATGTGAACTGACGTGTTGACGCATTACTGGTAAATGACATGAAACAGCTCCAAATGAGAAACTGTACGCCAGACACGACCCAAGTCACACATACACTAGTGAAGAACTAGTCATAGATAGGCAAGAAAGAAATAAGAAATTACAATACAATAAATCAAAATGCGATTAAAAACTCTGAGACCACAAAAACAAATAACTTTATTAAAGCAAAGAAGAAGAGAGAAAAGATGAAGGTTGGGTAGAAAACCTTGTACGTCCAAAACGGTTACTTTTATGGACCAAAACAACTATGATCCAATATTATTAATATAATAATCTGTGTTCCAATGTTATCATTTAGTCACAAGCTCTTGCTGATACTTCACTGGTTTGATACATTAGAACAACAGAATACTACATGTTAAATATTCAATAATGGATTATCTTTGCCTCGTGAGATTGGCCATTTGCTACTTGTGTGTGACACTGTAGCATGACCAAGTAAGGACATTGATTTACAAAAGGTTGAACTATGGAGATACAAGGTTTCTGCCCGACAGTCAAGGATAATAAACTACGCTCACTTACCTTCAATATCAGCACTAAACAAAGCACACACCAACCAAGGAAGCAAATGACACAGCGGCCATCATTTGCTTCCTCTTGTTAGTTTACACAGACCTACAGCATAGTAAGCTGTAAACACAGTGCTAAGGGGCTACATGCTACCATAATGACACAAGACATAAATCACATACCTCCACATCACATAAAACACTAGTAAAGAACTAGGGCAATATAGGAAAGAAAGAAATTACCTAAATAAAGCAAAATGCGATTAAAAACTATGACAACAAAAAATAAATAACTTTATTAAATCCAAATAATAGAGAAGAGAAAGGAGACACAAGAGAACATACATATGTGATGTGGATGTGGACAGACTTTACCCGTAAATTATGTTAAACGATAAATAAATCACATAACGGTGATGTGGACTGGCATTATACACACAAATTAAGTGAAACTATACATGGCACGAAAGACAACCTACGGTATGGTAGCATGTAGCCCACTTAAACAAGCAGCAGGAATCAGACGGTTAACTAACCTTCACTGCTAACAGCAGCCAGCAGTGGCAACAGCATAGAGTTCACCCAGCAGTGGCAACAGCATAGAGTTCACACCTCCAGTCAGCTTCACTTTCTGAAATGGCAGGGGAAAAGAAAATTAGTTGTCGGCCTACAGGATGACATTTTGGAAGTCATAACAGTCACTGACAGGGCTGCGTCACCATTATTACACACATTCTAGGGCTATAATCTGCCTTGTGCAACCATTTTTTATGAAGCCTAAAAGCTAAAAAGGAAACTTCATATTCATATTATGTTCAACAGCAAACACAATTACAATTATTAATCGCAATCCTTTGTATGACAATGAAGGGTCAACTTAACATGTTGTAATGGTGACACAGCCCTAGTTTCTACTACAGCCACATGTAATCCAGGTACGTACCGTGGGGGGCCTTCCGTCGCTCGGTTGAAGATAGCCGGTATTAATAGAGCCGCGTAGGTTGTATGGCACAATACGTCCCGAGCACCGTACGCCTCGTAATCTCAGGGAGCGTTCGTTGACACCGTTATTCGTTTCAGCCCAGCCGAGTAGACACTCTATTACCAATACCAGCCATCTCCTGATGACTGCATCCAAGGTCACTGCATGACACCAAGGTCACATGATCAACCTGTAAGACACAAACATACACCAACATTACTCTTTATCCAGATTTTATACATTGTAGAAAAAAACATCTTTAGGAAGTTGTTGCATTTTTCTTGTGCAACCAGATCTTATTTGAATGATGTTTGGGAGACAAAAAACACTTTCCTGGGGTTTTCATGCATTTAGATATTTTAGTATTTCATCAAGAGTCCATGATGTCATGGACACTGGGCTCACTTCCTTCCTGGACTACATGTCTCAGTAAGACAGCCCTCCCCCTATCCACAAGGAGGAGCAGTGGACCAAAGCATTGTGGGGATTGTAGTTCAGGAAGGAAGTGAACCCGGTGTCCATGACATCATGGAGTCCATGGACACTTTGAAATACTAAAATATCCAAAAACACATAAAAACCCCAGGAAAGTGTTTGTGTCAAATCATTAAAATAAGATCTGGCTGCAAAAGGGGTGAAGTGGCCCTTTAAAGTTGAAATAAAGTTGCTCTGTATGGTAGAAATGGGTTTGTAGATCTGCTACTTTTGTATGTATGTACGTTTGTACATTTGAGTTTTCCATCCAGCAGTGAGACATTTAGTTTAATCTTATGAATGTGTCTGAGCCACAGTTACATCTTGTGTTACCATTATGTACTAAAGTAAAAGGGTATGGCATCAAAATGCACTTACAAAATGACCAAATGTAGCTCATTACGCAGAAATGTCCCATTTCAAATGTTTGAAAGAAAAAGACAAATCTGAAAATAGCAGATCTACAATCTCACAATGCATTGCATCACAATGCATTGTGAGATTGTAGATCAGCTACTTCCAAATGGCCAAAATGTGTTTGTAGCCCAGTGGCAAATTGCAATGTAGCCAAAAGGATATATTTTAAATAATCAAAAAAAATCTACAAAACTAGTAAAGTGTCCAAATAATAGAATATTAAAGTACAATATATTGTCCACAGTACTTCAGTAGATGTAATTATTTACTTTCCACCTGTTTGTTTGTGTCTCAAAAAGTACCAACACATTCCTCATATTGCTGTCCTTTTAGAGTCACAATAAACAACCAACAGTCCTTCTAACAACACTAATGTTTAAACAATAACAGAGTTAATGTTGGCTAACAACCAACAGTCCTAACAACACTAATGTTTAAACAATAACAGAGTTAATGTTGGCTAAAAACCAACAGTCCTTCTAACAACACTAATGTTTAAACAATAACAGAGTTAATGTTGGCTAAAAACCAACAGTCCTTCTAACAACACTAATGTTTAAACAATAACAGAGTTAATGTTGGCTAACAACCAACAGTCCTTCTAACAACACTAATGTTTAAACAATAACAGAGTTAATGTTGGCTAACAACCAACAGTCCTTCTAACAACACTAATGTTTAAACAATAACAGAGTTAATGTTGGCTAACAACCAACAGTCCTTCTAACAACACTAATGTTTAAACAATAACAGAGTTAATGTTGGCTAACAACCAACAGTCCTTCTAACAACACTAATGTTTAAACAATAACAGAGTTAATGTTGGCTAACAACCAACAGTCCTTCTAACAACACTAATGTTTAAACAATAACAGAGTTAATGTTGGCTAACAACCAACAGTCCTTCTAACAACACTGTTTAAACAATAACAGAGTTAATGTTGGCTTAAAACCATGCGGTTCTCAAACAAACCTCACCTTATTGCAGCTGCCCCAAACACTGCTATGGACCATGTGCGGCTCCATTTTAAAGTATAAGCCCCGCCTACTGTATCCGGGTCTAGACCGTCCGTCATTGGTCCGTCAGAGTGAATGGAGAACAGCTGTGTGGATTTACAAGCTGCACGCATGCGCGCGCACACACACACGCACGCACGCACAGACAGACAGACAGACAGACAGACAGACAGACAGACAGACAGAGGGGGGGGGGGAGGGGAGGGAGTTGGCTGAGATCCAGGAAGGTGTTGCTGGCTGCAATGAATAAAGGTTGGGTTTTGGTTACAACTGGTACATCTATCTATTAGTAAAGTAAATGAGGTGGTTGAATGGAGTGATAACAGTAGGCTAATGTCGGTTTTTTCATGATTTTTATCGTTGAAAATCATGAAAAACAACATAAGTGCGTAGGCTATATTTAAAAAAAAGATGAAAATCTGGTTTTCCGGCGACATATACGTCGAACCAATCATCGACTTAATACTACTCATGTATAGCTTAATCGAGAAGCACATTTTTGGAGGTTATACATTTTTAAAACATCTTTATATATCAACGAAAAACAGTGGGAAGTGGAAATTTGGTAGAAGGAATAACCTGGGGGAGAAATGGAGCAGAGGACAAACCTAATGAAAATGTTGTGGTTGTGGTTTTACCCAGGCTAGGACAAACCATACAGTGTTTCATTTATTAATCACAGGATCAGATCCATACAGTGTTTCATTTATTAATCACAGAATCAGATCCATACAGTGTTTCATTTATTAATCACAGGATCAGATCCATACAGTGTTTCATTTATTAATCACAGGATCAGATCCATACAGTGTTTCATTTATTTTCAAACCATGGCTGAGGAAAGTATAGTTGGTGCCTTGCATGGTTTCCGCCGCCATCGGTGTGTGGATGTGTTTGTGAATGGGTGAATGTAATGCACAGTCTATGTAAAGGTGTGTGAATGGGTGAATGTAATGCACAGTCTATGTAAAGGTGTGTGAATGGGTGAATGTAATGCACAATCCATGTAAAGGTGTGTCAATGTGTAAATGGTAAATGGTGCATTTATATAGCGCCTTTATCCAAGGCGCTTTACATAGATTGTGCATTACATTCACCCATTCACACACACATTCATACACCGATTGCGGCGGAAGCCATGCAAGGTACCAACCAGCACATCGGGAGCAATGTGGGGTTCAGTGTCTTGCTCAAGGACACTTCGACATGTAGACAGGAGGAGGAGGAGCCGGGATTCGAACCGCCGACCCATGGATCATTGGACGACCTGCTCTACCTCCTGACTGAGACACAGTCGCCCTATGTGTGAATGTAATGCACATGTAAAGGTGTGTGAATGGGTGAATATAATGCACAATCTATGTAAAGGTGTGTGAATGGGTGAATGTAATGCACAATCTATGTAAAGGTGTGTGAATGGGTGAATGTAATGCACAATCTATGTAAAGGTGTGTGGATGGGTGAATGTAATGCACAATCTATGTAAAGGTGTGTGAATGGGTGAATATAATGCACAATCTACATAAAGGTGTGTGAATGGGTGAATGTAATGCACAATCTATGTAAAGGTGTGTGAATGGGTGAATGTAATGCACAATCTATGTAAAGGTGTGTGGATGGGTGAATGTAATGCACAATCTATGTAAAGGTGTGTGAATGGGTGAATGTAATGCACAATCTATGTAAAGGTGTGTGGATGGGTGAATGTAATGCGCAATCTATGTAAAGGTGTGTGAATGGGTGAATGTAATGCACAATCTGGGTGTGTGAATGGGTGAATGTAATGCACAATCTATGTAAAGGTGTGTGAATGGGTGAATGTAATGCACAATCTATGTAAAGGTGTGTGAATGGGTGAATGTAATGCACAGTCTATGTAAAGGTGTGAATGGGTGAATGTAATGCACAATCTATGTAAAGGTGTGTGAATGGGTGAATGTAATGCACAATCTATGTAAAGGTGTGTGAATGGGTGAATGTATAATGCACAATCCATGTAAAGGTGTGTGAATGGGTGAATGTAATGCACAATCTATGTAAAGGTGTGAATGGGTGAATGTAATGCACAATCTATGTAAAGGTGTGAATGGGTGAATGTAATGCACAATCTATGTAAAGGTGTGAATGGGTGAATGTAATGCACAATCTATGTAAAGGTGTGTGAATGGGTGAATGTAATGCGCAATCTATGTAAAGGTGTGTGAATGGGTGAATGTAATGAACAGTCTATGTAAAGGTGTGTGAATGGGTGAATGTAATGCACAATCTATGTAAAGGTGTGTGAATGGGTGAATGTAATGCACAATCTATGTAAAGGTGTCTGAATGGGTGAATGTAATGCACAATCTATGTAAAGGTGTGTGAATGGGTGAATGTAATGCACAATCTATGTAAAGGTGTGTGAATGGGTGAATGTAATGCACAATCTATGTAAAGGTGTGTGAATGGGTGAATGTAATGCACAATCTATGTAAAGGTGTGTGAATCAAATCAAATCTAACTTTATTCATAAAGCACATTTATAAATGTCATCGACCCAACAAGTGCTGTAAGTCAAGAAAAAATGAAGAAAAAAAAACATATAGCAACAGCAATACAATCAAATAAAAACAATACATCAATGTCAAGTGGGTACATATGAATATAATAGGCACTATAAGGTAAGAGGTGCTCAAAATAAAAGGTTGGAAATTAAACTGGGTTGTGATTAAAAGGCTAGACGGAAAAAAAGCGTTTTAATGGACAAACAGGACAATAGACCAACCAATACAACTGGACCAACCAACCACACACTCACACACACACACACACACACACACTCACACACTCACACACTCACACACTCACACACACACACACACACACACACACACACACACACACACAGACACACACACACACACACACACACACACAGTGTAATCATGGCCCTCTGATAGGAGCGTCAAAGCGGTGCTGATAAATGCCTTTGGGATTTAAATAGCTGAGGCTCACGATCAGCACAGCCACCTGCACGCTGTGTGTGTGTGTGTCTGTGTGTGTGTGTGTGTGTGTGTGTGTGTGTGTGTGCGCGCGTGGGTTTGTGTGTGTGTGCAAGCAACACAGCCACAGAGCCACCACGCTGTGTGTGTGTGTGTGTGTGTGTGCGTTTGTGTGTGCGTGCAAGCAGCACAGCCACACAGCCACCACGCTGTGTGTGTGTGTGTGTGTGTGTGTGTGTGTCTGTGTGTGTCTGTGTGTGTGTGTGTGTGTGTGTGTGTGTGTGTGTGTGCGCGCGTGGGTTTGTGTGTGTGTGCAAGCAACACAGCCACAGAGCCACCACGCTGTGTGTGTGTGTGTGTGTGTGTGTGTGTGTGTGTGTGTGCGTTTGTGTGTGCGTGCAAGCAGCACAGCCACACAGCCACCACGCTGTGTGTGTGTGTGTGTGTGTGTGTGTGTGTGTGTGTGTGTGTGTGTGTGTGTGTGTGTGTGTGTGTGTGTGTGTGTGTGTGCGTGTGTGCGCAAGCAGCCACAGAGCCACCTCGCTGCCCTTAAGTCTGTTTCACACTCGACTGGCTGTTTCTAATGAAAAGGTGTCGGGGCCGGGGGGGGGGGGAGGGGGGGGGGGGGGCAGCGGCTCATAGAAGGTCCATTCAGACTCAATGCCGTATTGATGAATCTCCTGCACTCGGTATCGTTATCGTAGAAATTAAATGGAATGAAATGGAGCTTCGTATAAATAATAATGACAGTGTTGGTGGGAATGACCTCCTTGGCATTTAACCCTGCAAGACCGGATTGATTGATTGATTGAGCATTTATTCACAGTATGCAGAATGGGTGTACATTTCAAACGAAAGCACAACTCGGTATCCATGAACTGTTACTGTCGACGACACCATAAAGCATTACCACTTGTTTAACAAGAGGGTCCACCATGTTCAATTCATCCGACGAATACAAATGTGTAGCGACTAGCGACGGTGAATGTAAAACCGTGATGTAAACCAGGAATGGGCAACTTTGACGATGGAAAGGGCCACGATAGTTCCACACTCACTCCAGAGGGCCACTATAGTTCCACACTCACTCCAGAGGGACACTATAGTTCCACACTCACTCCAGAGGGCCACTATAGTTCCACACTCACTCCAGAAGGCCACTATAGTTCCACACTCACTCCAGAGGACCACTATAGTTCCACACTCACTCCAGAGGACCACTATGGTTCCACACTCACTCCAGAGGGCCACTATAGTTCCACACTCACTCCAGAGGGCCACTATATATTTCCACACTCACTCCAGAGGGCCACTATAGTTCCACACTCACTCCAGAGGGCCACGATAGTTCCACACTCACTCCAGAGGGCCACTATAGTTCCACACTCACTCCAGAGGGCCACTATAGTTCCACACTCACTCCAGAGGGCCACTATAGTTCCACACTCACTCCAGAGGGCCACTATAGTTCCACACTCACTCCAGAGGACCACTATAGTTCCACACTCACTCCAGAGGACCACTATAGTTCCACACTCACTCCAGAGGGCCACTATAGTTCCACACTCACTCCAGAGGACCACTATAGTTCCACACTCACTCCAGAGGGCCACTATAGTTCCACACTCACTCCAGAGGGCCACTATAGTTCCACACTCACTCCAGAGGGCCACTATAGTTCCAAACTCACTCCAGAGGGCCACTATAGTTCCACACTCACTCCAGAGGGCCACTATAGTTCCAAACTCACTCCAGAGGGCCACTATAGTTCCACACTCACTCCAGGCAGGCAGAGGAGCCGGGGCTGCAGACGGGACTGCAGGCAGAGGAATGCTCTGGATCACAGGTGGTGAGACAAGGCAGGAAAACAGTAACAAGGCATGCAGGAAACAATACTACAAAATAAAAGCACACAAGAACAGAAAACATTAACCAAAACTAGAACTGCACTCTGTTGAGTGCATACTTGCTTGTTGCACACTAGTAGGCTATAAATGGCCAACTAGTGCGCAAGCAGAGCGCGCAAGTACTTTCGACCGCTGAGTATCTAGAGTAGAGTGTGTAGTTGTAAGTTGATTAGCGGTATACTGTGGTTACTTTGCACCAAAAACCGTGACAGTTGTCCCGCCATTTGATGTTTATGCAAGAAAACAGCAAATCTGTGCCTGGTTTGCTGTGACCAAATGACCACAAATTACCATATTTTTTACGTCATCATTAAGAGCTAGTCATACATATACACACCACGTACTCTGGTCCCAGCAGATCAGGCACAATTTGCTATTTTATTTTACTGATTATGTATATAGTATACGTATGACTTAGCCTGGTTAATAAACAGACTGAATCAGCCGTTGGCAAAAAAAATTGCCTGCCGGCGGATTACGGTCTGGAGAGGCTCAATTGTACGCCCATTTCCTACACCAGACAAATGGGGCGGCCAATCGGGACACGGTATGCAATATGGGCGGGCTTTGGTACAGTGACTTTCAACGCTTGAGACCTTTGACTGACAGTAGCTCTGACCAATTGCGTCAAAGAGAAAATGTTTGAACCCGCCCCCCGGGAAACAAGATCCATACACAGCCTCTCCAGACTCAAATACCACACGACAGTGTGATTTGAGTCTGGCTTATTAGCCAGGCTACGTGTGACTAGCTCTAAATTATGACGTAAGAGATATGGTCATTTGTGGTCGTTTGGTCCCAGCAAAACAGGCACAGATTTGATGTTTTTCTGCATAAACATCGAATGGCGGAACAGCTGTCACGGCGGAAGAGACCGGGCGAAATTATTACATCAGGAGCAATTAGGGATTCAGAGTCTTGCTCAAGGACACTTCGACATTAACTCTAGGGGAGCCCAGAGGGTTTCGAACTGGCAACCTTGCGGTTACCATCCAGCCACTCTACCGCTGAGCCACCGGCCCCAATGCAATGGACCCTATAGAAAGACATCTAGCGCTGACATCATGCTTAAAAAACTCCATATATGGATATAGCTGATTTCATCAGTGAGATGTCACACGCCTACATATAAAGACAGGCCTACTTGGCTTCTTCGTAATCATCTTTGGATTCATAGTTCCTGACCCCCAGAGGGTTGACATCTCGGTTAATTCAGTTCTTTACCAGACAACACCACCGCGGTGGCTTGCGGCGGCTTCTCTAGACTCGGACAACCAGTCCCCCCTTCGAGGCTGTATTTAAATTATTTCTATTAATTGGAGAATGCAATAACAGTTTAAGCAATCTATTTATTTAGCAGCAGCAGCAGCGCCACCACACGTACCCCTTTCTGCAGAGGTTCCATCGATGTTCTGGCACACAGCGGCGTTTTGACGGTCCATGCTCCTGCTCCGTAGTGCAAGGACGACCACCACCACCCCCGCCACACACCGCCTTGCTCTGCTCCACCTGGCCCTGCCACCACCACAACAACTACACACAACAACCACTAGAGGACGCCACTTTTCACCGTCCGTCTGCTCCCGGAAGAGGAAGGAACACAACCGGAGCTTTTGGCAGCAGCAGCAGCAGCTATTAGTCTCCTCCGAAGGACAACACAGCATGGAGGAGGAGGTCCTGGCCCCGCTCCGGGCGGCGGTCAAAGAACAGGGGGATCTGCTGCGCAAAATGAAAGAGAAGGAAGGAGGAGGCGCCCCCGATGTGGACGTGGCCAAAGCCGTCGCCGAGTTAAAAGCGAGGCAGAGAACGCTCGAGGCCAAGGAACTGGCCTCGCGGCGGCCACAATGCGACCGCGTGGTCGACCGAACCAAACTGGAGGACACCTTGAAGCGGCGGTTCTTCTACGACCAGGCCTTCGCCATCTACGGCGGCGTGAGCGGCCTGTACGACTTTGGCCCCGTGGGCTGTGCCCTGAAGAACAACGTGCTGCAGGCCTGGAGGCAGCACTTCGTCCAGGAGGAGCAGATGCTGGAGGTGGACTGCACCGTGCTCACCCCGGAGGCCGTGCTCAAGGCCTCGGGACACGTGGAGAAGTTCGCCGACTACATGGTGAAGGACGTGAAGACCGGCGAGTGCTTCCGGGCCGACCATCTCCTCAAAGCCCACCTCCAGAAGCTGACGTCCGACGACAAGAAGTGTCCCACGGAGAAGAAGGCCGAGATGGAGGAGGTCGGCACTCGGACGGACAACTTCACGCAGCAGGAGCTGACCGACGCCTTCGTGAAGTACGGCGTCAAGTCGCCCGCCACGGGGAACGACCTCTGCGCCCCCGTCTCCTTCAACCTGATGTTCCAGACGTCCGTCGGGCCGGGGGGCAACACGTGCGCCTATCTGAGGCCCGAAACCGCTCAGGGAATCTTCCTCAACTTCAAACGCCTGCTGGAGTTCAACCAGGGGAAGCTCCCGTTCGCCGCAGCTCAGATCGGCAGCGCCTTCAGGAACGAGATCTCCCCGCGCTCGGGACTCCTCCGCGTCCGGGAGTTCACCATGGCCGAGATCGAGCACTTTGTGGACCCGAGCGAGAAGGTCCACCCGAGGTTCTGCAACGTGAGAGACCTGGAGGTGACGCTGTACTCCGCCCAGGCCCAGACCAGCGGCCAGCCGGCCCGCGTCATGACGCTGGGCGACGCCGTGGACGAGGGCGTCGTCGCCAACTCCGTCCTGGGGTACTTCATCGGACGGATCCACCTCTATCTCCTTAAAGTCGGCGTCTCCGGAGACAAGCTGCGCTTCCGCCAGCACATGGACACCGAGATGGCCCACTACGCCCGCGACTGCTGGGACGCGGAGGCCGAGACCTCCTACGGATGGACGGAGGTGGCGGGATGCGCCGATCGCTCGTGCTTCGACCTGCGGTGCCACGAGCGGGCTACGAAGGTCCGTCTGGTCGCCGAGAAGCCCGTGGACGCCCACGACCACCACGGGCCCAAGGTCGTAAACGTGGTACGGTTCGAGCCCGACAAAGGGGCCATCGGGAAGGCCTACAGAAAGGACGCCAGGCTGGTGACGGAGTACCTCGCCGCGTGCGACGACGAGCGCTTCGTGGCGGAGCGGGAGCGGCTGCTCGCCGAGAACGGAGAGTTCACCATCGAGACGAAGGAAGGGAAGTCTTTCAGACTCACGAAGGACATGGTCAGCGTGAAGCGCTTCGCCACGACGGTGCACACGGCGGAGGTCGTTCCTCACGTCGTCGAGCCCTCGTTCGGCATCGGCAGGATCGTGTACAGCGTCCTCGAGCACACGTTCCGCGTCAGAGAAAAAGGCGCCGCCGAAGAAGACGACGACGCGAAGGCGCAACGACGGACCTATTTCAGCTTCCCCGCCGCCGTGGCCCCGTACAAATGCGCCGTCCTTCCCCTGGGTCAGAACCGGGAGTTCGCGCCCTTCGTGAGGGACCTGTCCGAGGCGCTGACCCGAGAGGGCGTGTCCCACAGGGTGGACGACTCCTCTGCGTCCATCGGGCGGCGCTACGCCCGGGCGGACGAGATCGGCGTGGCGTTCGCCGTCACCGTGGACCCCGTCACGGTGACGGAGACGCCCCACACGGCCACGCTGAGAGAGCGCGACTCCATGACGCAGGTCAGAGCCGAGGTCGGCGCGTTGCCCGCCATCATCCGAGACCTGGCCAGTGGCGCCTTGACGTGGGGAAAGGTCCGTGAGAAGCACGGTGTTTCTGACGGCCCGCGGACCGGTAAGACGAGCGCAATCCTTCCTCCGTCTGTCTTTCTCTCCTTTCTACTTCTCATGTCTCTCTTCTCTTCTCTTCTCTTATTCTCATGAAATCCTTGCTGGCGGCTATTACTACTATTTATTCTATTAAAGGTATATTCAGTGATTTCACTCAAAAAAACCTTAGGTTTCGTTTTTGGCTGTGGGACCCAAAGCCTTTCGTCCAATCAGGATAGAGAGTCAAAAACGAAACCTAAGGTTTTTTGACCCCCAGGGGTTAACTGGGGACAGGGAGGAACTCCTTATATGGCCAGCACACTCTATAGTAGGGAGGATTATCACAACAAAACAAAACAATAAGTGATATTTGAATTAAGTGAAATCACTGAATATACCTTTAAAAAAGAAAAAGAAAATAAAAACCTGTATACAGTGAAAGAAAAAGGTGTCAAAGTTCCAGGTGGGGGGGGGGGGGTTATTCGTCTTGTCTAATTTTTGTTTTGTTTCAGTTTCAGTTTTGTGACTCAAACCAACTCAAAAACAATTCTGTCCATGTAATATAATAATAATAATAATAAGCCATTCTGACCTGAGATCAGATTCATACGAGGTTTCCGCCGGACACACACTGGTCTGATTAACCCATTCTGACCTGAGATCAGATTAAAAAAAATGTCAGTCGCTCTTCGGTTTTTCAAAAATAGCAGATCTACAAGCTCGTATCGCGCCACCGAGTGGCGCGATACGAGCTTGTAGGTCTGCTATTTTTTTTAAAGCTATTTGAAAGCTATTTTTTCATTAGCTAAAGCACGACATGATGCCAACACCAAAATCATTGGATGACCTGCTCTACAGTGGCATGCACAGATAGACACTATGCAGTGTGTGTCCAGTGGAAACCTCGTATGAATCTGATCTCAGGTCAGAATGGGTTAATCAGACCAGTGTGTGTCCAGTGGAAACCTCGTATGAATCTGATCTCAGGTCAGAATGGGTTAATCAGACCAGTGTGTGTCCAGTGGAAACCTCGTATGAATCTGATCTCAGGTCAGAATGGGTTAATCAGACCAGTGTGTGTCCAGTGGAAACCACGTATGAATCTGATCTCAGGTCAGAATGGGTTAATCAGACCAGTGTGTGTCCAGTGGAAACCACGTATGAATCTGATCTCAGGTCAGAATGGGTTAATCAGACCAGTGTGTGTCCAGTGGAAACCTCGTATGAATCTGATCTCAGGTCAGAATGGGTTAATCAGACCAGTGTGTGTCCAGTGGAAACCTCGTATGAATCTGATCTCAGGTCAGAATGGGTTAATCAGACCAGTGTGTGTCCAGTGGAAACCTCGTATGAATCTGATCTCAGGTCAGAATGGGTTAATCAGACCAGTGTGTGTCCAGTGGAAACCTCGTATGAATCTGATCTCAGGTCAGAATGGGTTAATCAGACCAGTGTGTGTCCAGTGGAAACCTCGTATGAATCTGATCTCAGGTCAGAATGGGTTAATCAGACCAGTGTGTGTCCAGTGGAAACCACGTATGAATCTGATCTCAGGTCAGAATGGGTTAATCAGACCAGTGTGTGTCCAGTGGAAACCTCGTATGAATCTGATCTCAGGTCAGAATGGGTTAATCAGACCAGTGTGTGTCCAGTGGAAACCTCGTATGAATCTGATCTGAAAGACAGGCAAAAGAAGGGGCAAAAGACAGGCAAAAGACAGGCAAAAGAAGGGCAAAAGACAGGCAAAAGAAGGGCAAAAGACAGGCAAAAGAAGGGCAAAAGAAGGGCAAAAGACAGGCAAAAGAAGGGGCAAAAGACAGGCAAAAGACAGGCAAAAGAAGGGCAAAAGACAGGCAAAAGAAGGGCAAAAGACAGGCAAAAGAAGGGCAAAAGACGGGCAAAAGACAGGCAAAAGAAGGGGCAAAAGACAGGCAAAAGAAGGGCAAAAGACAGGCAAAAGAAGGGGCAAAAGACAGGCAAAAGAAGGGCAAAAGACAGGCAAAAGAAGGGCAAAAGACAGGCAAAAGAAGGGCAAAAGACAGGCAAAAGAAGGGGCAAAAGACAGGCAAAAGAAGGGCAAAAGACAGGCAAAAGAAGGGCAAAAGACAGGCAAAAGAAGGGCAAAAGACGGGCAAAAGACAGGCAAAAGAAGGGGCAAAAGACAGGCAAAAGAAGGGCAAAAGACAGGCAAAAGAAGGGGCAAAAGACAGGCAAAAGAAGGGCAAAAGACAGGCAAAAGAAGGGGCAAAAGACAGGCAAAAGACAGGCAAAAGACAGGCAAAAGAAGGGTCAAAAGACAGGCAAAAGAAGGGCAAAAGACAGGCAAAAGAAGGGCAAAAGACAGGCAAAAGAAGGGCAAAAGAAGGGGCAAAAGACAGGCAAAAGAAGGGCAAAAGGGCAAAAGACAGGCAAAAGAAGGGGCAAAAGAAGGGCAAAAGAAGGGCAAAAGACGGGCAAAAGACAGGCAAAAGAAGGGCAAAAGAAGGGGCAAAAGACAGGCAAAAGAAGGGGCAAAAGACGGGCAAAAGACAGGCAAAAGAAGGGGCAAAAGACAGGCAAAAGAAGGGCAAAAGACAGGCAAAAGAAGGGCAAAAGAAGGGCAAAAGAAGGGGCAAAAGAAGGGCAAAAGAAGGGCAAAAGAAGGGCAAAAGAAGGGGCAAAAGACAGGCAAAAGACAGGCAAAAGAAGGGCAAAAGAAGGGCAAAAGACAGGCAAAAGAAGGGCAAAAGAAGGGGCAAAAGAAGGGGCAAAAGAAGGGCAAAAGACAGGCAAAAGAAGGGCAAAATAAGGGGCAAAAGACAGGCAAAAGAAGGGTAAAAGAAGGGCAAAAGAAGGGCAAAAGACAGGCAAAAGAAAGGGGAAAAGAAGGGCAAAAGAAGGGCAAAAGAAGGGCAAAAGAAGGGCAAAAGAAGGGCAAAAGAAGGGGCAAAAGACAGGCAAAAGAAGGGCAAAAGGGCAAAAGACAGGCAAAAGAAGGGGCAAAAGAAGGGCAAAAGAAGGGCAAAAGACGGGCAAAAGACAGGCAAAAGAAGGGCAAAAGAAGGGGCAAAAGACAGGCAAAAGAAGGGGCAAAAGACAGGCAAAAGAAGGGCAAAATAAGGGGCAAAAGAAGGGCAAGACAGGCAAAACAAGGGCAAAAGACAGGTGAAAGAAGGGGCAAAAGAAGGGCAAAAGACAGGCAAAAGACAGACAAAAGACAGGCAAAAGAAGGGGCAAAAGAAGGGCAAAAGACGGGCAAAAGACAGGCAAAAAAGGGGCAAAAGACAGGCAAAAGAAGGGGCAAAAGACAGGCAAAAGAAGGGGCAAAAGAAGGGCAAAAGAAGGGCAAAAGACGGGCAAAGAATGGCAAAAAAAGGGGCAAAAGACAGGCAAAAAAAGGGCAAAAGAAGGGCAAAAGACGGGCAAAAGAAGGGCAAAAGAAGGGCAAAAGAAGGGCAAAAGACGGGCAAAAGAATGGCAAAAAAAGGGGCAAAAGACAGGCAAAAAAGGGCAAAAGAAGGGGCAAAAGACGGGCAAAAGACAGGCAAAAGAAGGGCAAAAGACGGGCAAAAGAAGGCAAAAGAAGGTGCAAAAGAAGGGCAAAAGAAGGGGCAAAAGAAGGGCAAAAGACAGCAAAAGAAGGGCAAAAGAAGGGCAAAAGAAGGGGCAAAAGAAGGACAAAAGACAGGCAAAAGACAGGCAAAAGAAGGGGCAAAAGACGGGCAAAAGACAGGCAAAGAAGGGCAAAATAAGGGCAAAAGAAGGGCAAAAGAAGGGCAAAAGAAGGGGCAAAAGAAGGGCAAAAGACAGGCAAAAGAAGGGCAAAAGAAGGGGCAAAAGACAGGCAAAAGAAGGGCAAAAGAAGGGGCAAAAGAAGGGCAAAGGAAGGGGCAAAAGAAGGGGCAAAAGAAGGGGCAAAAGAAGGGCAAAAGAAGGGGCAAAAGAAGGGCAAAAGACAGGCAAAATAAGGGGCAAAAGAAGGGCAAAAGACAGGCAAAAGACAGGCAAAAGAAGGGCAAAAGACAGGCAAAAGACAGGCAAAAGAAGGCCAAAAGACAGGCAAAAGAAGGGCAAAAGACAGGCAAAGAAGGGCAAAAAACAGGCAAAAGAAGGGGCAAAAGAAGGCAAAAGAAGGGGCAAAAGACAGGCAAAAGAAGGGCAAAATAAGGGGCAAAAGACAGGCAAAAGAAGGGCAAAAGACAGGCAAAAGAAGGCAAAAGAAGGGGCAAAAGACAGGCAAAAGAAGGGGCAAAAGAAGGGCAAAAGAGGGCAAATGAAGGGGCAAAAGACAGGCAAAAGAAGGGGCAAAAGACAGGCAAAAGAAGGGGCAAAAGAAGGGCAAAAGAAGGGCAAATGAAGGGCAAAAGACGGGCAAAAGAAGGGCAAAAGAAGGGGCAAAAGAAGGGCAAAAGACAGGCAAAAGAAGGGGCAAAAGAAGGGCAAAATACAGGCAAAATAAGGGCAAAAGACAGGCAAAAGAAGGGGCAAAAGAAGGGCAAAAGACGGGCAAAAGACAGGCAAAAGGGGCAAAAGACAGGCAAAAGAAGGGGCAAAAGACAGGCAAAAGAAGGGGCAAAAGAAGGGCAAAACAAGGGCAAAAGAAGGGCAAAAGAAGGGGCAAAAGACAGGCAAAAGAAGGCAAAAGACAGGCAAAAGAAGGGCAAAAGAAGGGCAAAAGAAGGGGCAAAAGAAGGGCAAAAGACAGGCAAAAGAAGGGGCAAAAGACAGCAAAAGAAGGGCAAAAGAAGGGGCAAAAGACAGGCAAAAGAAGGGGCAAAGACAGGCAAAAGAAGGGGCAAAATAAGGGCAAAACAAGGGCAAAAGAAGGGCAAAAGACGGGCAAAAGAAGGGCAAAAGAAGGGGCAAAAGACAGGCAAAAGACAGGCAAAAGAAGGCCAAAAGACAGGCAAAAGAAGGGCAAAAGACAGGCAAAAGAAGGGCAAAAAACAGGCAAAAGAAGGGGCAAAAGACAGGCAAAGAAGGGCAAAGACGGGCAAAAGACAGGCAAAAGAAGGGGCAAAAGACAGGCAAAAGAAGGGCAAAAGACAGGCAAAAGAAGGGCAAAAGACAGGCAAAAGAAGGGCAAAAGACAGGCAAAAGAAGGCAAAAGACAGGCAAAAGAAGGGCAAAAGACAGGCAAAAGAAGGGGCAAAAGACAGGCAAAAGAAGGGCAAAAGACAGGCAAAAGAAGGGCAAAAGACAGGCAAAAGAAGGGCAAAAGACGGGCAAAAGACAGGCAAAAGAAGGGGCAAAAGACAGGCAAAAGAAGGCAAAAGACAGGCAAAAGAAGGGCAAAAGACAGGCAAAAGAAGGGCAAAAGACAGGCAAAAGAAGGGGCAAAAGACAGGCAAAAGACAGGCAAAAGACAGGCAAAAGAAGGGTCAAAAGACAGGCAAAAGAAGGGCAAAAGACAGGCAAAAGAAGGGCAAAAGACAGGCAAAAGAAGGGCAAAAGAAGGGCAAAAGACAGGCAAAAGAAGGGCAAAAGGGCAAAAGACAGGCAAAAGAAGGGGCAAAAGAAGGGCAAAAGAAGGGCAAAAGACGGGCAAAAGACAGGCAAAAGAAGGGCAAAAGAAGGGGCAAAAGACAGGCAAAAGAAGGGGCAAAAGACGGGCAAAAGACAGGCAAAAGAAGGGCAAAAGACAGGCAAAAGAAGGGCAAAAGACAGGCAAAAGAAGGGCAAAAGAAGGGCAAAAGAAGGGCAAAAGAAGGGCAAAAGAAGGGCAAAAGAAGGGCAAAAGAAGGGGCAAAAGACAGGCAAAAGACAGGCAAAAGAAGGGCAAAAGAAGGGCAAAAGACAGGCAAAAGAAGGGCAAAAGAAGGGGCAAAAGAAGGGGCAAAAGAAGGGCAAAAGACAGGCAAAAGAAGGGCAAAATAAGGGGCAAAAGACAGGCAAAAGAAGGGTAAAAGAAGGGCAAAAGAAGGGCAAAAGACAGGCAAAAGAAAGGGGAAAAGAAGGGCAAAAGAAGGGCAAAAGAAGGGCAAAGAAGGGCAAAAGAAGGGCAAAATAAGGGGCAAAAGACAGGCAAAAGAAGGGCAAAAGGGCAAAAGACAGGCAAAAGAAGGGGCAAAAGAAGGGCAAAAGAAGGGCAAAAGACGGGCAAAAGACAGGCAAAAGAAGGGCAAAAGAAGGGGCAAAAGACAGGCAAAAGAAGGGGCAAAAGACAGGCAAAAGAAGGGCAAAATAAGGGGCAAAAGAAGGGCAAGACAGGCAAAACAAGGGCAAAAGACAGGTGAAAGAAGGGGCAAAAGAAGGGCAAAAGACAGGCAAAAGACAGACAAAAGACAGGCAAAAGAAGGGGCAAAAGAAGGGCAAAAGACGGGCAAAAGACAGGCAAAAAAGGGGCAAAAGACAGGCAAAAGAAGGGGCAAAAGACAGGCAAAAGAAGGGGCAAAAGAAGGGCAAAAGAAGGGCAAAAGACGGGCAAAAGAATGGCAAAAAAAGGGGCAAAAGACAGGCAAAAAAAGGGCAAAAGAAGGGGCAAAAGACGGGCAAAAGAAGGGCAAAAGAAGGCAAAAGAAGGGCAAAAGACGGGCAAAAGAATGGCAAAAAAAGGGGCAAAAGACAGGCAAAAAAGGGCAAAAGAAGGGCAAAAGACGGGCAAAACAGGCAAAAGAAGGGCAAAAGACGGGCAAAAGAAGGGCAAAAGAAGGTGCAAAAGAAGGCAAAAAGAAGAGCAAAAGACAGGCAAAAGCAAAGAAGGGCAAAAGAAGGGCAAAAGAAGGGGCAAAAGAAGGACAAAAGACAGGCAAAAGACAGGCAAAAGAAGGGGCAAAAGACGGGCAAAAGACAGGCAAAAGAAGGGCAAAATAAGGGGCAAAAGAAGGGCAAAAGAAGGGCAAAAGAAGGGCAAAAGAAGGGCAAAAGACAGGCAAAAGAAGGGCAAAAGAAGGGGCAAAAGACAGGCAAAAGAAGGGCAAAAGAAGGGGCAAAAGAAGGGCAAAGGAAGGGGCAAAAGAAGGGGCAAAAGAAGGGGCAAAAGAAGGGCAAAAGAAGGGGCAAAAGAAGGGCAAAAGACAGGCAAAATAAGGGGCAAAAGAAGGGCAAAAGACAGGCAAAAGACAGGCAAAAGAAGGGCAAAAGACAGGCAAAAGACAGGCAAAAGAAGGCCAAAAGACAGGCAAAAGAAGGGCAAAAGACAGGCAAAAGAAGGGCAAAAAACAGGCAAAAGAAGGGGCAAAAGAAGGGCAAAAGAAGGGGCAAAAGACAGGCAAAAGAAGGGCAAAATAAGGGGCAAAAGACAGGCAAAAGAAGGGCAAAAGACAGGCAAAAGAAGGGCAAAAGAAGGGGCAAAAGACAGGCAAAAGAAGGGGCAAAAGAAGGGCAAAAGAAGGGCAAATGAAGGGGCAAAAGACAGGCAAAAGAAGGGGCAAAAGACAGGCAAAAGAAGGGCAAAAGAAGGGCAAAAGAAGGGCAAATGAAGGGCAAAAGACGGGCAAAAGAAGGGCAAAAGAAGGGGCAAAAGAAGGGCAAAAGACAGGCAAAAGAAGGGGCAAAAGAAGGCAAAATACAGGCAAAATAAGGGCAAAAGACAGGCAAAAGAAGGGGCAAAAGAAGGCAAAAGACGGGCAAAAGACAGGCAAAAGGGGCAAAAGACAGGCAAAAGAAGGGCAAAGACAGGCAAAAGAAGGGGCAAAAGAAGGGCAAAACAAGGGCAAAAGAAGGGCAAAAGAAGGGGCAAAAGACAGGCAAAAGAAGGGCAAAAGACAGGCAAAAGAGGGCAAAAGAAGGCAAAAGAGGCAAAAGAAGGGCAAAAGACAGGCAAAAGAAGGGCAAAAGACAGGCAAAAGAAGGGCAAAAGAAGGGGCAAAAGACAGGCAAAAAGAAGGGGCAAAAGACAGGCAAAAGAAGGGGCAAAAGAAGGCAAAACAAGGCAAAAGAAGGGCAAAAGACGGGCAAAAGAAGGCAAAAGAAGGGGCAAAAGACAGGCAAAAGACAGGCA
>NC_139698.1:2310352-2343256 GCF_964188405.1 Protomyctophum parallelum | reverse complement strand
AAAGACAGACAAAAGACAGGCAAAAGAAGGGGCAAAAGAAGGGCAAAAGACGGGCAAAAGACAGGCAAAAGAAGGGCAAAAGAAGGTGCAAAAGAAGGGCAAAAGAAGGGGCAAAAGAAGGGCAAAAGACAGGCAAAAGAAGGGCAAAATAAGGGGCAAAAGAAGGGGCAAAAGACAGGCAAAAGAAGGGCAAAAGAAGGGCAAAAGAAGGGCAAAAGAAGGGGCAAAATAAGGGCAAAAGACAGGCAAAAGAAGGGGCAAAAGACAGGCAAAAGAAGGGAAAAAGACAGGCAAAAGAAGGAGCAAAAGAAGGGGCAAAAGAAGGGCAAAAGACAGGCAAAAGAAGGGCAAAAGACAGGCAAAAGAAGGGGCAAAAGAAGGGCAAAAGACAGGCAAAAGACAGGCAAAAGACAGGCAAAAGACAGGCAAAAGACAGGCAAAAGAAGGAGCAAAAGAAGGGCAAAAGACAGGCAAAAGAAGGGCAAAAGACAGGCAAAAGAAGGGCAAAAGAAGGGGCAAAAGACGGGAAAAAGAAGGGCAAAAGAAGGGCAAAAGACAGGCAAAAGAAGGGCAAAAGACAGGCAAAAGAAGGGGCAAAAGAAGGGCAAAAGACAGGCAAAAGACAGACAAAAGACTGGCAAAAGAAGGGGCAAAAGAAGGGCAAAAGACTGGCAAAAGACAGGCAAAAGAAGGGGCAAAAGACAGGCAAAAGAAGGGGCAAAAGACAGGCAAAAGAAGGGGCAAAAGACAGGCAAAAGAAGGGGCAAAAGAAGGGCAAAAGAAGGGCAAAAGAAGGGCAAAAGAAGGGGCAAAAGAAGGGCAAAAGACAGGCAAAAGAAGGGGCAAAAGAAGGGGCAAAAGAAGGGCAAAAGACAGGCAAAAGAAGGGCAAAAGAAGGGGCAAAAGACGGGCAAAAGACAGGCAAAAGAAGGGGCAAAAGAAGGGGCAAAAGAAGGGGCAAAAGAAGGGAAAAAGACAGGCAAAAGAAGGCAAAAGACAGGCAAAAGAAGGGGCAAAAGAAGGGCAAAAGACAGGCAAAAGACAGGCAAAAGACAGGCAAAAGACAGGCAAAAGAAGGGGCAAAAGAAGGGCAAAAGACGGGCAAAAGAAGGGGCAAAAGACAGGCAAAAGAAGGGGCAAAAGAAGGGCAAAACAAGGGCAAAAGAAGGGCAAAAGACGGGCAAAAGAAGGGCAAAAGAAGGGGCAAAAGACAGGCAAAAAAAGGGCAAAAGAAGGGGCAAAAGACGGGCAAAAGACAGACAAAAGAAGGGCAAAAGAAGGTGCAAAAGAAGGGCAAAAGAAGGGCAAAAGAAGGGCAAAAGACAGGCAAAAGAAGGGCAAAAGAAGGGGCAAAAGAAGGGGCAAAAGACAGGCAAAAGAAGGGCAAAAGAAGGGGCAAAAGACGGGAAAAAGAAGGGCAAAAGAAGGGGCAAAAGACAGGCAAAAGAAGGGGCAAAAGAAGGGCAAAAGACAGGCAAAAGACAGACAAAAGACAGGCAAAAGAAGGGGCAAAAGAAGGGCAAAAGACGGCAAAAGAAGGGGCAAAAGACAGGCAAAAGAAGGGGCAAAAGAAGGGTAAAACAAGGGCAAAACAAGGGCAAAAGACGGGCAAAAGAAGGGCAAAAGAAGGGGCAAAAGACAGGCAAAAGAAGGGCAAAAGACAGGCAAAAGAAGGGCAAAAGACAGGCAAAAGACAGGCAAAAGAAGGGGCAAAAGAAGGGCAAAAGACAGGCAAAATAAGGGCAAAAGAAGGGCAAAAGAAGGGCAAAAGACGGGCAAAAGACAGGCAAATGAAGGGCAAAAGAAGGGGCAAAAGACAGGCAAAAGAAGGGCAAAAGACAGGCAAAAGACAGGCAAAAGAAGGGGCAAAAGACGGGCAAAAGACAGGCAAAAGAAGGGCAAAATAAGGAGCAAAAGAAGGGCAAAAGAAGGGCAAAAGAAGGACAAAAGACGGGCAAAAGAAGGGCAAAAGAAGGGGCAAAAGACAGGCAAAAAAAGGGGCAAAAGAAGGGCAAAAGACAGGCAAAAGAAGGGGCAAAAGAAGGGGCAAAAGAAGGGGCAAAAGAAGGGCAAAAGACAGGCAAAAGAAGGGCAAAAGACAGGCAAAAGAAGGGGCAAAAGAAGGGCAAAAGACAGGCAAAAGACAGGCAAAAGACAGGCAAAAGAAGGGGCAAAAGAAGGGCAAAAGACGGGCAAAAGACAGGCAAAAGAAGGGGCAAAAGACAGGCAAAAGAAGGGGCAAAAGACAGGCAAAAGAAGGGGCAAAAGACAGGCAAAAGAAGGGGCAAAACAAGGGCAAAACAAGGGCAAAAGAAGGGCAAAAGACGGGCAAAAGAAGGGGCAAAAGACGGGCAAAAGACAGACAAAAGAAGGGCAAAAGAAGGTGCAAAAGAAGGGCAAAAGAAGGGGCAAAAGAAGGGCAAAAGACAGGCAAAATAGGGGCAAAAGACAGGCAAAAGAAGGGCAAAAGACAGGCAAAAGAAGGGGCAAAAGAAGGGCAAAAGACAGGCAAAAGACAGGCAAAAGACAGGCAAAAGACAGGCAAAAGACAGGCAAAAGACAGGCAAAAGAAGGAGCAAAATAAGGGCAAAAGACAGGCAAAAGAAGGGCAAAAGACAGGCAAAAGAAGGGGCAAAAGACAGGCAAAAGAAGGGCAAAAGACAGGCAAAAGAAGGGGCAAAAGAAGGGCAAAAGAAGGGCAAAAGAAGGGCAAAAGAAGGGCAAAAGACGGGCAAAAGAAGGGCAAAAGAAGGGGCAAAAGACAGGCAAAAAAAGGGCAAAAGAAGGGGCAAAAGACGGCAAAAGACAGGCAAAAGAAGGGCAAAAGACGGGCAAAAGAAGGTGCAAAAGAAGGGGCAAAAGAAGGGCAAAAGAAGGGCAAAAGAAGGGCAAAAGAAGGGGCAAAAGAAGGGGCAAAAGACAGGCAAAAGAAGGGCAAAAGAAGGGGCAAAAGACGGGAAAAAGAAGGGCAAAAGAAGGGGCAAAAGACAGGCAAAAGAAGGGCAAAAGACAGGCAAAAGAAGGGGCAAAAGAAGGGCAAAAGACAGGCAAAAGACAGACAAAAGACAGGCAAAAGAAGGGGCAAAAGAAGGGCAAAAGACGGGCAAAAGACAGGCAAAAGAAGGGGCAAAAGACAGGCAAAAGAAGGGGCAAAAGACAGGCAAAAGAAGGGGCAAAAGAAGGGCAAAAGAAGGGCAAAAGAAGGGGCAAAAGAAGGGCAAAAGACAGGCAAAAGAAGGGGCAAAAGAAGGGGCAAAAGAAGGGCAAAAGACAGGCAAAAGAAGGGGCAAAAGAAGGGCAAAAGACAGGCAAAAGAAGGGGCAAAAGAAGGGGCAAAAGACAGGCAAAAGAAGGGGCAAAAGAAGGGCAAAAGACAGGCAAAAGACAGGCAAAAGACAGGCAAAAGAAGGGGCAAAAGAAGGGCAAAAGACGGGCAAAAGAAGGGGCAAAAGACAGGCAAAAGAAGGGGCAAAAGAAGGGTAAAACAAGGGCAAAACAAGGGCAAAAGACGGGCAAAAGAAGGGCAAAAGAAGGGGCAAAAGACAGGCAAAAAAAGGGCAAAAGAAGGGGCAAAAGACGGGCAAAAGACAGGCAAAATAGGGGCAAAAGACAGGCAAAAGAAGGGCAAAAGACAGGCAAAAGAAGGGGCAAAAGAAGGGCAAAAGACAGGCAAAAGACAGGCAAAAGACAGGCAAAAGACAGGCAAAAGACAGGCAAAAGACAGGCAAAAGAAGGAGCAAAATAAGGGCAAAAGACAGGCAAAAGAAGGGCAAAAGACAGGCAAAAGAAGGGGCAAAAGACAGGCAAAAGAAGGGGCAAAATACAGGCAAAAGAAGGGCCAAAGACAGGCAAAAGAAGGGGCAAAAGAAGGGCAAAAGAAGGGCAAAAGAAGGGCAAAAGAAGGGCAAAAGACGGGCAAAAGAAGGGCAAAAGAAGGGGCAAAAGACAGGCAAAAAAAGGGCAAAAGAAGGGGCAAAAGACGGGCAAAAGACAGGCAAAAGACGGGCAAAAGAAGGTGCAAAAGAAGGGGCAAAAGAAGGGCAAAAGAAGGGCAAAAGAAGGGCAAAAGAAGGGGCAAAAGAAGGGGCAAAAGACAGGCAAAAGAAGGGCAAAAGAAGGGGCAAAAGACGGGAAAAAGAAGGGCAAAAGAAGGGCAAAAGACAGGCAAAAGAAGGGCAAAAGACAGGCAAAAGAAGGGGCAAAAGAAGGGCAAAAGACAGGCAAAAGACAGACAAAAGACAGGCAAAAGAAGGGGCAAAAGAAGGGCAAAAGACGGGCAAAAGACAGGCAAAAGAAGGGGCAAAAGACAGGCAAAAGAAGGGGCAAAAGACAGGCAAAAGAAGGGGCAAAAGAAGGGCAAAAGAAGGGCAAAAGAAGGGGCAAAAGAAGGGCAAAAGACAGGCAAAAGAAGGGCAAAAGAAGGGGCAAAAGAAGGGCAAAAGACAGGCAAAAGAAGGGGCAAAAGAAGGGCAAAAGACAGGCAAAAGAAGGGGCAAAAGAAGGGGCAAAAGACAGGCAAAAGAAGGGGCAAAAGAAGGGCAAAAGACAGGCAAAAGACAGGCAAAAGACAGGCAAAAGAAGGGGCAAAAGAAGGGCAAAAGACGGGCAAAAGAAGGGGCAAAAGACAGGCAAAAGAAGGGGCAAAAGAAGGGTAAAACAAGGGCAAAACAAGGGCAAAAGACGGGCAAAAGAAGGGCAAAAGAAGGGGCAAAAGACAGGCAAAAAAAGGGCAAAAGAAGGGGCAAAAGACGGGCAAAAGACAGACAAAAGAAGGGCAAAAGAAGGTGCAAAAGAAGGGCAAAAGAAGGGGCAAAAGAAGGGCAAAAGACAGGCAAAAGAAGGGCAAAAGAAGGGCAAAAGAAGGGGCAAAAGAAGGGGCAAAAGACAGCAAAAGACAGGCAAAAGAAGGGCAAAAGAAGGGCAAAAGAAGGGCAAAAGAAGGGGCAAAAGAAGGGCAAAAGACAGGCAAAAGAAGGGGCAAAAGACAGGCAAAAGAAGGGCAAAAGAAGGGCAAAAGACAGGCAAAAGAAGGGGCAAAAGACAGGCAAAAGAAGGGGCAAAAGACAGGCAAAAGAAGGGCAAAAGACGGGCAAAAGACAGGCAAAAGACAGGCAAAAGACAGGCAAAAGACAGGCAAAAGACAGGCAAAAGAAGGAGCAAAAGAAGGGCAAAAGACAGGCAAAAGAAGGGCAAAAGACAGGCAAAAGAAGGGGCAAAAGACAGGCAAAAGAACGGGCAAAAGACAGGCAAAAGAAGGGGCCAAAGACAGGCAAAAGAAGGGCAAAAGAAGGGCAAAAGAAGGGCAAAAGAAGGGCAAAAGAAGGGCAAAAGAAGGGCAAAAGACGGGGCAAAAGACAGGCAAAAGAAGGGGCAAAAGAAGGGCAAAAGACAGGCAAAAGAAGGGGCAAAAGAAGGGGCAAAAGAAGGGGCAAAAGAAGGGGCAAAAGAAGGGCAAAAGACAGGCAAAAGACAGGCAAAAGACAGGCAAAAGACAGGGAAAAGACAGGCAAAAGAAGGGGCAAAAGAAGGGCAAAAGACGGGCAAAAGACAGGCAAAAGAAGGGGCAAAAGACAGGCAAAAGAAGGGGCAAAAGACAGGCAAAAGAAGGGGCAAAAGAAGGGCAAAACAAGGGCAAAAGAAGGGCAAAAGACGGGCAAAAGAAGGGCAAAAGAAGGGGCAAAAGACAGGCAAAAAAAGGGCAAAAGAAGGGGCAAAAGACGGGCAAAAGACGGGCAAAAGACAGACAAAAGAAGGGCAAAAGAAGGGCAAAAGAAGGGGCAAAAGAAGGGCAAAAGACAGGCAAAAGAGGGGCAAAAGAAGGGCAAAAGACAGGCAAAAGAAGGGCAAAAGAAGGGGCAAAAGAAGGGGCAAAAGACAGGCAAAATAAGGGCAAAAGAAGGGCAAAAGAAGGGGCAAAAGAAGGGGCAAAAGACAGGCAAAAGAAGGGCAAAAGAAGGCAAAAGAAGGGCAAAAGAAGGGGCAAAAGAAGGGCAAAAGACAGGCAAAATAAGGGGCAAAAGACAGGCAAAAGAAGGGGCAAAAGACAGGCAAAAGAAGGAGCAAAAGAAGGGGCAAAAGAAGGGCAAAAGACAGGCAAAAGAAGGGCAAAAGACAGGCAAAAGAAGGGGCAAAAGAAGGGCAAAAGACAGGCAAAAGACAGGCAAAAGACAGGCAAAAGACAGGCAAAAGACAGGCAAAAGAAGGAGCAAAATAAGGGCAAAAGACAGGCAAAAGACAGGCAAAAGAAGGGGCAAAAGACAGGCAAAAGAAGGGGCAAAAGACAGGCAAAAGAAGGGGCCAAAGACAGGCAAAATAAGGGGCAAAAGAAGGGCAAAAGAAGGGCAAAAGAAGGGCAAAAGAAGGCCAAAAGAAGGGCAAAAGACGGGCAAAAGAAGGGCAAAAGAAGGGGCAAAAGACAGGCAAAAAAAGGGCAAAAGAAGGGGCAAAAGACGGGCAAAAGACAGGCAAAAGAAGGGCAAAAGACGGGCAAAAGAAGGGCAAAAGAAGGTGCAAAAGAAGGGGCAAAAGAAGGGCAAAAGAAGGGCAAAAGAAGGGGCAAAAGAAGGGGCAAAAGACAGGCAAAAGAAGGGGCAAAAGACAGGCAAAAGAAGGGCAAAAGAAGGGCAAAAGACAGGCAAAAGAAGGGGCAAAAGACAGGCAAAAGAAGGGGCAAAAGACAGGCAAAAGAAGGGCAAAATACAGGCAAAAGACAGGCAAAAGAAGGGGCAAAAGAAGGGGCAAAAGACAGGCAAAAGAAGGGGCAAATGAAGGGCAAAAGACAGGCAAAAGACAGGCAAAAGACAGGCAAAAGAAGGGGCAAAAGAAGGGCAAAAGACGGGCAAAAGAAGGGGCAAAAGACAGGCAAAAGAAGGGGCAAAAGAAGGGTAAAACAAGGGCAAAACAAGGGCAAAAGACGGGCAAAAGAAGGGTAAAAGAAGGGGCAAAAGACAGGCAAAAAAAGGGCAAAAGAAGGGGCAAAAGACGGGCAAAAGACAGACAAAAGAAGGGCAAAAGAAGGTGCAAAAGAAGGGCAAAAGAAGGGGCAAAAGAAGGGCAAAAGACAGGCAAAAGAAGGGCAAAAGAAGGGGCAAAAGAAGGGGCAAAAGACAGGCAAAAGACAGGCAAAAGAAGGGCAAAAGAAGGGCAAAAGAAGGGCAAAAGAAGGGGCAAAAGAAGGGGCAAAAGAAGGGCAAAAGACAGGCAAAAGAAGGGGCAAAAGACAGGCAAAAGAAGGGGCAAAAGACAGGCAAAAGACAGGCAAAAGAAGGGCAAAAGAAGGGCAAAAGACAGGCAAAAGAAGGGGCAAAAGACAGGCAAAAGAAGGGGCAAAAGACAGGCAAAAGAAGGGCAAAAGACGGGCAAAAGAAGGGCAAAAGAAGGTGCAAAAGAAGGGGCAAAAGAAGGGCAAAAGAAGGGCAAAAGAAGGGCAAAAGAAGGGGCAAAATAAGGGGCAAAAGACAGGCAAAAGAAGGGCAAAAGAAGGGGCAAAAGACGGGAAAAAGAAGGGCAAAAGAAGGGGCAAAAGACAGGCAAAAGAAGGGCAAAAGACAGGCAAAAGAAGGGGCAAAAGAAGGGCAAAAGACAGGCAAAAGACAGACAAAAGACAGGCAAAAGAAGGGGCAAAAGAAGGGCAAAAGACGGGCAAAAGACAGGCAAAAGAAGGGCAAAAGAAGGTGCAAAAGAAGGCAAAAGAAGGGGCAAAAGAAGGGCAAAAGACAGGCAAAAGAAGGGCAAAATAAGGGGCAAAAGAAGGGGCAAAAGACAGGCAAAAGAAGGGCAAAAGAAGGGCAAAAGAAGGGCAAAAGAAGGGGCAAAATAAGGGCAAAAGACAGGCAAAAGAAGGGGCAAAAGACAGGCAAAAGAAGGGGAAAAAGACAGGCAAAAGAAGGAGCAAAAGAAGGGGCAAAAGAAGGGCAAAAGACAGGCAAAAGAAGGGCAAAAGACAGGCAAAAGAAGGGGCAAAAGAAGGGCAAAAGACAGGCAAAAGACAGGCAAAAGACAGGCAAAAGACAGGCAAAAGACAGGCAAAAGAAGGAGCAAAAGAAGGGCAAAAGACAGGCAAAAGAAGGGCAAAAGACAGGCAAAAGAAGGGGCAAAAGACAGGCAAAAGAACGGGCAAAAGACAGGCAAAAGAAGGGGCCAAAGACAGGCAAAAGAAGGGGCAAAAGAAGGGCAAAAGAAGGGCAAAAGAAGGGCAAAAGAAGGGCAAAAGACGGGGCAAAAGACAGGCAAAAGAAGGGGCAAAAGAAGGGCAAAAGACAGGCAAAGAAGGGGCAAAAGAAGGGGCAAAAGAAGGGGCAAAAGAAGGGGCAAAAGAAGGGCAAAAGACAGGCAAAAGACAGGCAAAAGACAGGGAAAAGACAGGCAAAAGAAGGGGCAAAAGAAGGGCAAAAGACGGGCAAAAGACAGGCAAAAGAAGGGGCAAAGAAGGGCAAAAGAAGGGCAAAAGAAGGGCAAAAGACAGGCAAAAGAAGGGGCAAAAGACAGGCAAAAGAAGGGGCAAAAGAAGGGCAAAACAAGGGCAAAAGAAGGGCAAAAGACGGGCAAAAGAAGGGCAAAAGAAGGGGCAAAAGACAGGCAAAAAAAGGGCAAAAGAAGGGGCAAAAGACGGGCAAAAGACAGACAAAAGAAGGGCAAAAGAAGGTGCAAAAGAAGGGCAAAAGAAGGGGCAAAAGAAGGGCAAAAGACAGGCAAAAGAGGGGCAAAAGAAGGGCAAAAGACAGGCAAAAGAAGGGCAAAAGAAGGGGCAAAAGAAGGGGCAAAAGACAGGCAAAATAAGGGCAAAAGAAGGGCAAAAGAAGGGGCAAAAGAAGGGCAAAAGACAGGCAAAAGAAGGGCAAAAGAAGGGCAAAAGAAGGGCAAAAGAAGGGCAAAAGAAGGGGCAAAAGAAGGGGCAAAAGAAGGGCAAAAGACAGGCAAAAGAAGGGGCAAAAGACAGGCAAAAGAAGGGGCAAAAGACAGGCAAAAGACAGGCAAAAGAAGGGCAAAAGAAGGGCAAAAGACAGGCAAAAGAAGGGGCAAAAGACAGGCAAAAGAAGGGGCAAAAGACAGGCAAAAGAAGGAGCAAAAGAAGGGGCAAAAGAAGGGCAAAAGACAGGCAAAAGAAGGGCAAAAGACAGGCAAAAGAAGGGGCAAAAGAAGGGCAAAAGACAGGCAAAAGACAGGCAAAAGACAGGCAAAAGACAGGCAAAAGACAGGCAAAAGACAGGCAAAAGAAGGAGCAAAATAAGGGCAAAAGACAGGCAAAAGACAGGCAAAAGAAGGGGCAAAAGACAGGCAAAAGAAGGGGCAAAAGACAGGCAAAAGAAGGGGCAAAAGACAGGCAAAAGAAGGGGCAAAAGAAGGGCAAAAGAAGGGCAAAAGAAGGGCAAAAGACGGGCAAAAGAAGGGCAAAAGAAGGGGCAAAAGAAGGGCAAAACAAGGGCAAAAGAAGGGCAAAAGACGGGCAAAAGAAGGGCAAAAGAAGGGGCAAAAGACGGGCAAAAGACAGACAAAAGAAGGGCAAAAGAAGGTGCAAAAGAAGGGCAAAAGAAGGGGCAAAAGAAGGGCAAAAGACAGGCAAAAGAGGGGCAAAATAAGGGCAAAAGACAGGCAAAAGAAGGGCAAAAGAAGGGGCAAAAGAAGGGGCAAAAGACAGGCAAAATAAGGGCAAAAGAAGGGAAAAAGAAGGGGCAAAAGAAGGGGCAAAAGACAGACAAAAGAAGGGCAAAAGAAGGGCAAAAGAAGGGCAAAAGAAGGGGCAAAAGAAGGGCAAAAGACAGGCAAAATAAGGGGCAAAAGACAGGCAAAAGAAGGGGCAAAAGACAGGCAAAAGAAGGAGCAAAAGAAGGGGCAAAAGAAGGGGCAAAAGACAGGCAAAAGAAGGAGCAAAAGAAGGGGCAAAAGAAGGGCAAAAGACAGGCAAAAGAAGGGCAAAAGACAGGCAAAAGAAGGGGCAAAAGAAGGGCAAAAGACAGGCAAAAGACAGGCAAAAGACAGGCAAAAGACAGGCAAAAGACAGGCAAAAGACAGGCAAAAGACAGGCAAAAGACAGGCAAAAGACAGGCAAAAGACAGGCAAAAGAAGGAGCAAAATAAGGGCAAAAGACAGGCAAAAGACAGGCAAAAGAAGGGGCAAAAGACAGGCAAAAGAAGGGGCAAAAGACAGGCAAAAGAAGGGGCCAAAGACAGGCAAAAGAAGGGGCAAAAGAAGGGCAAAAGAAGGGCAAAAGAAGGGCAAAAGAAGGGCAAAAGAAGGGCAAAAGACGGGCAAAAGAAGGGCAAAAGAAGGGGCAAAAGACAGGCAAAAAAAGGGCAAAAGAAGGGGCAAAAGACGGGCAAAAGACAGGCAAAAGAAGGGCAAAAGACGGGCAAAAGAAGGGCAAAAGAAGGTGCAAAAGAAGGGGCAAAAGAAGGGCAAAAGAAGGGCAAAAGAAGGGGCAAAAGAAGGGGCAAAAGACAGGCAAAAGAAGGGGCAAAAGACAGGCAAAAGAAGGGCAAAAGAAGGGCAAAAGACAGGCAAAAGAAGGGGCAAAAGACAGGCAAAAGAAGGGGCAAAAGACAGGCAAAAGAAGGGCAAAATGCAGGGAAAAGACAGGCAAAAGAAGGGGCAAAAGACAGGCAAAAGAAGGGCAAAAGACAGGCAAAAGAAGGGCAAAAGACAGGCAAAAGACAGGCAAAAGAAGGGGCAAAAGAAGGGGCAAAAGAAGGGCAAAAGAAGGGCAAAAGACGGGCAAAAGACAGGCAAATGAAGGGCAAAAGAAGGGGCAAAAGACAGGCAAAAGATGGGCAAAAGACAGGCAAAAGACAGGCAAAAGAAGGGGCAAAAGAAGGGCAAAAGACAGGCAAAAGAAGGGGCAAAAGAAGGGCAAAAGACAGGCAAAAGAAGGGCAAAAGACAGGCAAAAGACAGGCAAAAGAAGGGCAAAAGACAGGCAAAAGACAGGCAAAAGAAAAATCGAGGAATCGATGAATCGATGAATCGATAATCGATAATCGATAATCGATAATCGATAATCGATAATTTGATACTCGATAAATCGATACTCGATAAATCGATAATCGAGGAATCGAGGAATCGAGGAATCGATAATCGATAATCGATAATCGAGAAATCGAGGAATCGAGAATCGAGAATCGAGAATCGAGAATCGAGAAATCGAGAAATCGAGAATCGAGAAGCGAGAAATCGAAAATCAGCCGGGGCGCCTGATGGAGGGGAAAGGAACTGGTCTCTATACTGACTCCCCCTGGCCAGCCGGGGCGCCTGATGGAGGGGAAAGGAACTGGTCTCTATACTGCCTCCCCCTGGCCAGCCGGGGCGCCTGATGGAGGGGAAAGGAACTGGTCTCTATACTGACTCCCCCTGGCCAGCCGGGGCGCCTGATGGAGGGGAAAGGAACTGGTCTCTATACTGCCTCCCCCTGGCCAGCCGGGGCGCCTGATGGAGGGGAAAGGAACTGGTCTCTATACTGCCTCCCCCTGGCCAGCCGGGGCGCCTGATGGAGGGGAAAGGAACTGGTCTCTATACTGCCTCCCCCTGGCCAGCCGGGGCGCCTGATGGAGGGGAAAGGAACTGGTCTCTATACTGCCTCCCCCTGGCCAGCCGGGGGGCCTGATGGAGGGGAAAGGAACTGTTCTCTATACTGCCTCCCCCTGGCCAGCCGGGGCACCTGATGGAGGGGAAAGGAACTGGTCTCTATACTGCCTCCCCATGGCCAGCCGGGGCGCCTGATGGAGGGGAAAGGAACTGGTCTCTATACTGCCTCCCCCTGGCCAGCCGGGGCGCCTGATGGAGGGGAAAGGAACTGGTCTCTATACTGCCTCCCCCTGGCCAGCCGGGGCGCCTGATGGAGGGGAAAGGAACTGGTCTCTAAACTGCCTCCCCCTGGCCAGCCGGGGCGCCTGATGGAGGGGAAAGGAACTGGTCTCTATACTGCCTCCCCCTGGCCAGCCGAGGCGCCTGATGGAGGGTTAAGGAACTGGTCTCTATACTGCCTCCCCCTGGCCAGCCGGGGCGCCTGATGGAGGGGAAAGGAACTGGTCTCTATACTGCCTCCCCCTGGCCAGCCGGGGCGCCTGATGGAGGGGAAAGGAACTGGTCTCTATACTGCCTCCCCCTGGCCAGCCGGGGGGCCTGATGGAGGGGAAAGGAACTGTTCTCTATACTGCCTCCCCCTGGCCAGCCAGGGCGCCTGATGGAGGGGAAAGGAACTGGTCTCTATACTGCCTCCCCCTTGCCAGCCGGGGCGCCTGATGGAGGGGAAAGGAACTGGTCTCTATACTGCCTCCCCATGGCCAGCCGGGGCGCCTGATGGAGGGGAAAGGAACTGGTCTCTATACTGCCTCCCCCTGGCCAGCCGGGGCGCCTGATGGAGGGGAAAGGAACTGGTCTCTATACTGCCTCCCCCTGGCCAGCCGGGGCGCCTGATGGAGGGGAAAGGAACTGGTCTCTATACTGCCTCCCCCTGGCCAGCCGGGGCGCCTGATGGAGGGGAAAGGAACTGGTCTCTATACTGCCTCCCCCTGGCCAGCCGGGGCGCCTGATGGAGGGGAAAGGAACTGGTCTCTATACTGCCTCCCCCTGGCCAGCCGGGGCGCCTGATGGAGGGGAAAGGAACTGGTCTCTATACTGCCTCCCCCTGGCCAGCCGGGGCGCCTGATGGAGGGGAAAGGAACTGGTCTCTATACTGCCTCCCTCTGGCCAGCCGGGGCGCCTGATGGAGGGGAAAGGAACTGGTCTCTAAACTGCCTCCCCCTGGCCAGCCGGGGCGCCTGATGGAGGGGAAAGGAACTGGTCTCTATACTGCCTCCCCCTGGCCAGCCGGGGCGCCTGATGGAGGGGAAAGGAACTGGTCTCTATACTGCCTCCCCCTGGCCAGCCGGGGCGCCTGATGGAGGGGGAAGGAACTGGTCTCTATACTGCCTCCCCCTGGCCAGCCAGGGCGCCTGATGGAGGGGAAAGGAACTGGTCGGAATAACGTGTTCCTTCCACGCAATATACGTCCTCCCCCGTCGTGCATAGAAGGAAGCATTGTGTGTGTGTGTGTGTGTGTGTGTGTGTGTGTGTGTGTGTGTGTGTGTGTGTGTGTGTGTGTGTGTGTGTGTGTGCATACAGTATATTATGCACGTGTTTGCATCGTGCCTGTTTGCATATTGTATTGCATATCTGCGTCTGACAGTTTGTGTGCACAACCATCTCACCTTGTTTGTCGAGCGTGTGCACGCAGGCGTGTGTGTGTGTGTGTGTGTGTGCGTGTGTGACATGTGTGTGTGTGTGTGTGTGTGTGTGTGTGTGAATTGTGTGTGTGTGACGTGTGTGTGTGTGTGTGTACATGTTTGAACAGACAGTGGAGTGACCTCGTCTGGTGAAGCTGGTCGGTCGTGGAGGAATCAAGCATATCCGCATATCCAGACGCTCTTAATCCAGAGCGACTTACATTAAGCAAGAACAAAAGCATGGGAATACATCACATAAAAACATTTATCATGAAACATGCGTAAGCTAAGAAAATAACAGTGGAATATCTATATAATGAAACTATACATACACTATACATATATACTATACATATTTACTACTATGCTATACATATGTACTATGGCGTGCTATGACTATATACAATACAATTATAGTGCTGTCTACATAACATGCTATAAATCTGTATCAAATGCTATCTAAGTCTACAGAAATGCTATCTAAGGGGTTAGGGTAAGTGCTATGGGCCATGATGGAGTCTGAAAAGGTGGGTTTTCAGGCTACGGCGGAAGATTGGGAGTGATGCTGCAGTTCTGACTGCAATGGGAAGTGCATTCCACAGTTTTGGAGCCAGAAGGGAGAAGAGTTTGGGACGTGTGGAGCGTTGTCCCAGCGTTTTTAGTGAGTTTCCCTTTAAGCAATAAAGTATTTTACACAAAATGTTATGTTGGTCGCCTCACATAAGGTGTAATGTTATGTTGGTCACGTCACATAAGATGTTAAGTTGATGTAATTCAGTAACAACGTGCATAGAGTCAGTATAATCAGGCGTCACAGTCCAGCCGTTACATAAGGGTCTGTGTTGTTACTCATTGACCGGCATTACCTTGGACTTGACCCCAGAGTGGACTGGACGTCTGTCCACGCCAACCAACGACCCCTCTCTGCTTCACTCGCTACCCTGAGCTCAGCATTCTGCACGCAGACACACAGACGCACTGATCCAGCATGCACGCACGCACGCACGCACGAGCGCACGCACGCTCAGGGCAGGAGATAAGATAACACAGAGCGTTATTGATCCCCACAGGGAAACACAGGCATCACGACAGCAGTCTGTCACGTCCCACGTTGCCATGTCTGGAGGAAATACAGGGAGACACAGGCATCACGACAGCAGTCTGTCACGTCCCACGTTGCCATGTCTGGAGGAAATACAGGGAAACACAGTCATAACGACAGCAGTCTGTCACGTCCCACGTTGCCATGTCTGGAGGAAATACAGGGAAACACAGCAGTCTGTCACGTCCCACGTTGCCATGTCTGGAGGAAATACAGGGAAAAACAGGCGTCACGACAGCATTCTGTCACGTCCCACGTTGCCACGTCTGGAGGAAATACAGGGAAACACAGGCGTCATAACAACAGCATTCTGTCACGTCCCACGTTGCCATGTCTGGAGGAAATACAGGGAAACACAGGCGTCATAACAACAGCAGTCTGTCACGTCCCACGTTGCCATGTCTGGAGGAAATACAGGGAAACACAGGCGTCATAACGACAGCAGTCTGTCACGTCCCACGTTGCCATGTCTGGAGGAAATACAGGGAAACACAGGCATCACGACAGCATTCTGTCACGTCCCACGTTGCCATGTCTGGAGGAAATACAGGGAAACACAGGCGTCATAACAACAGCAGTCTGTCACGTCCCACGTTGCCATGTCTGGAGGAAATACAGGGAAACACAGGCGTCATAACAACAGCAGTCTGTCACGTCCCACGTTGCCATGTCTGGAGGAAATACAGGGAAACACAGGCATAACGACAGCATTCTGTCACGTCCCACGTTGCCATGTCTGGAGGAAATACAGGGAAACACAGGCGTCATAACAACAGCAGTCTGTCACGTCCCACGTTGCCATGTCTGGAGGAAATACAGGGAAACACAGGCATCACGACAGCAGTCTGTCACGTCCCACGTTGCCATGTCTGGAGGAAATACAGGGAAACACAGGCGTCATAACGACAGCAGTCTGTCACGTCCCACGTTGCCATGTCTGGAGGAAATACAGGGAAACACAGGCGTCATAACAACAGCAGTCTGTCACGTCCCACGTTGCCATGTCTGGAGGAAATACAGGGAAACACAGGCGTCATAACAACAGCATTCTGTCACGTCCCACGTTGCCATGTCTGGAGGAAATACAGGGAAACACAGGCGTCATAACAACAGCATTCTGTCACGTCCCACGTTGCCATGTCTGGAGGAAATACAGGGAAACACAGGCGTCACGACAGCAGTCTGTCACGTCCCACGTTGCCATGTCTGGAGGAAATACAGGGAAACACAGGCGTCACGACAGCAGTCTGTCACGTCCCACGTTGCCATGTCTGGAGGAAATACAGGGAAACACAGGCATTACGACAGCAGTCTGTCACGTCCCACGTTGCCATGTCTGGAGGAAATACAGGGAAACACAGTCATAACGACAGCAGTCTGTCACGTCCCACGTTGCCATGTCTGGAGGAAATACAGGGAAACACAGGCGTCATAACGACAGCATTCTGTCACGTCGCACGTTGCCATGTCTGGAGGAAATACAGGGAAACACAGGCGTCATAACGACAGCATTCTGTCACGTCCCACGTTGCCATGTCTGGAGGAAATACAGGGAAACACAGGCATCATAACAACAGCAGTCTGTCACGTCCCACGTTGCCATGTCTGGAGGAAATACAGGGAAACACAGGCATCACGACAGCATTCTGTCACGTCCCACGTTGCCATGTCTGGAGGAAATACAGGGAAACACAGGCGTCATAACGACAGCATTCTGTCACGTCGCACGTTGCCATGTCTGGAGGAAATACAGGGAAACACAGGCGTCATAACGACAGCATTCTGTCACGTCCCACGTTGCCATGTCTGGAGGAAATACAGGGAAACACAGGCATCATAACAACAGCAGTCTGTCACGTCCCACGTTGCCATGTCTGGAGGAAATACAGGGAAACACAGGCATCACGACAGCATTCTGTCACGTCCCACGTTGCCATGTCTGGAGGAAATACAGGGAAACACAGGCGGCATCACGACAGCAGTCTGTCACGTCCCACGTTGCCATGTCTGGAGGAAATACAGGGAAACACAGGCGTCATAACAACAGCAGTCTGTCACGTCCCACGTTGCCATGTCTGGAGGAAATACAGGGAAACACAGGCGTCACGACAGCATTCTGTCACGTCGCACGTTGCCATGTCTGGAGGAAATACAGGGAAACACAGGCGTCATAACAACAGCAGTCTGTCACGTCCCACGTTGCCATGTCTGGAGGAAATACAGGGAAACACAGGCATTACGACAGCAGTCTGTCACGTCCCACGTTGCCATGTCTGGAGGAAATACAGGGAAACACAGGCGTCATAACAACAGCAGTCTGTCACGTCCCACGTTGCCATGTCTGGAGGAAATACAGGGAAACACAGGCGTCATAACAACAGCATTCTGTCACGTCCCACGTTGCCATGTCTGGAGGAAATACAGGGAAACACAGGCGTCATAACAACAGCAGTCTGTCACGTCCCACGTTGCCATGTCTGGAGGAAATACAGGGAAACACAGGCGTCATAACGACAGCAGTCTGTCACGTCCCACGTTGCCATGTCTGGAGGAAATACAGGGAAACACAGGCGTCATAACGACAGCATTCTGTCACGTCCCACGTTGCCATGTCTGGAGGAAATACAGGGAAACACAGGCGTCATAACAACAGCAGTCTGTCACGTCCCACGTTGCCATGTCTGGAGGAAATACAGGGAAACACAGGCGTCACAACAGCATTCTGTCACGTCCCACGTTGCCATGTCTGGAGGAAATACAGGGAAACACAGGCGTCATAACAACAGCAGTCTGTCACGTCCCACGTTGCCATGTCTGGAGGAAATACAGGGAAACACAGGCGTCATAACAACAGCATTCTGTCACGTCCCACGTTGCCATGTCTGGAGGAAATACAGGGAAACACAGGCGTCATAACAACAGCAGTCTGTCACGTCCCACGTTGCCATGTCTGGAGGAAATACAGGGAAACACAGGCGTCATAACAACAGCATTCTGTCACGTCCCACGTTGCCATGTCTGGAGGAAATACAGGGAAACACAGGCGTCATAACAACAGCAGTCTGTCACGTCCCACGTTGCCATGTCTGGAGGAAATACAGGGAAACACAGGCGTCATAACAACAGCATTCTGTCACGTCCCACGTTGCCATGTCTGGAGGAAATACAGGGAAACACAGGCGTCATAACAACAGCAGTCTGTCACGTCCCACGTTGCCATGTCTGGAGGAAATACAGGGAAACACAGGCGTCATAACGACAGCAGTCTGTCACGTCCCACGTTGCCATGTCTGGAGGAAATACAGGGAAACACAGGCGTCATAACAACAGCAGTCTGTCACGTCCCACGTTGCCATGTCTGGAGGAAATACAGGGAAACACAGGCATAACGACAGCATTCTGTCACGTCCCACGTTGCCATGTCTGGAGGAAATACAGGGAAACACAGGCGTCACAACAGCAGTCTGTCACGTCCCACGTTGCCATGTCTGGAGGAAATACAGGGAAACACAGGCGTCATAACAACAGCATTCTGTCACGTCGCACGTTGCCATGTCTGGAGGAAATACAGGGAAACACAGGCGTCATAACAACAGCATTCTGTCACGTCGCACGTTGCCATGTCTGGAGGAAATACAGGGAAACACAGGCATCACGACAGCAGTCTGTCACGTCCCACGTTGCCATGTCTGGAGGAAATACAGGGAAACACAGGCGTCATAACAACAGCATTCTGTCACGTCGCACGTTGCCACGTCTGGAGGAAATACAGGGAAACACAGGCGTCATAACGACAGCATTCTGTCACGTCCCACGTTGCCATGTCTGGAGGAAATACAGGGAAACACAGGCGTCATAACAACAGCAGTCTGTCACGTCCCACGTTGCCATGTCTGGAGGAAATACAGGGAAACACAGGCGTCATAACAACAGCAGTCTGTCACGTCCCACGTTGCCATGTCTGGAGGAAATACAGGGAAACACAGGCGTCATAACAACAGCATTCTGTCACGTCCCACGTTGCCATGTCTGGAGGAAATACAGGGAAACACAGGCGTCATAACAACAGCAGTCTGTCACGTCCCACGTTGCCATGTCTGGAGGAAATACAGGGAAACACAGGCGTCATAACGACAGCAGTCTGTCACGTCCCACGTTGCCATGTCTGGAGGAAATACAGGGAAACACAGGCATCACGACAGCATTCTGTCACGTCCCACGTTGCCATGTCTGGAGGAAATACAGGGAAACACAGGCGTCATAACAACAGCAGTCTGTCACGTCCCACGTTGCCATGTCTGGAGGAAATACAGGGAAACACAGGCGTCATAACAACAGCAGTCTGTCACGTCCCACGTTGCCATGTCTGGAGGAAATACAGGGAAACACAGGCGTCATAACAACAGCAGTCTGTCACGTCCCACGTTGCCATGTCTGGAGGAAATACAGGGAAACACAGGCGTCATAACGACAGCATTCTGTCACGTCCCACGTTGCCATGTCAGGAGGAAATACAGGCAGTAAACCTGATTTCATGTACAGTACGTACAGTAGTTAATTTCCATCCACTGCTGTCGTCATCATCACGTCCAGCTCTCTCATTGGTTAAAGATGGAGGGGCGTGGTCTTTTTCCACCCTAAAACATGATCATCAGATATTATTATTATTATTATTATTGTTATTGTTAGTTATTGTTATTGTTAGTAGTATTAGTATTATATAAGGAGGAAGAATGTTTTCAAAAAGAAGTGTGGAGTATTTGTCAATATGTTGTTTTTCTGTGGACACGCCCACTAGTTCATTAACACATTGATTGCTACAGTGTTCAATTTTCTCAGGCTTGGTGGTGCTGAGCGATTAACATTGGACTTTTGAACGTTTTCGGGGCCCACAGCGAGGGGCCTCTTATAGCGAGAATCACACCGCATAAATCAAAAGAAAGCCCAACTTGTCCACTTCAATTTAAAAAATATATATATGATTTTACCATCTTCCATTCTGGAGATATTGACCTTTTTCTAACACCTGCTTTTGCCTGCACACTGCTCGCTTGAAAAAACAACAGAGATATGGAAGGTTGAAGTTGACAGACAGATACAACAATGAACACAAATAATATCATATACATACTACACACTGAATGAAAGCCCTGAATGTCTACTTTTAGGAGGAAAACAAATACACGTTGATCCCATGTATAGTTTGTCAGTAATTGGCTATTGAATGCAGCTTGCGCCCACCAGAGAGGATTTCAGAGAATGCATGGACCTGAAGAACTATTATTCACAAAATAAGGCCTATAGCGTACATACTATATACCGTATGAAACAGAAGACTCTCTGCTTTCATAAGAAAAAAACTAATACTGTAATAATAATAAAAATCACACCCCTGTGAAGTGAGCAGTGCAACGTTGCACTGCTCACTTCACAGGGGTGTGATTTTTTTTTTTAACATTTGAACACACACAGGTCTGATTAACCCATTCTGACCTGAGATCAGATTCATACGAGGTTTCCACTGGACACACACTGGTCTGATTAACCCATTCTGACCTGAGATCAGATTCATACGAGGTTTCCACTGGACACACACTGGTCTGATTAACCCATTCTGACCTGAGATCAGATTCATACGAGGTTTCCACTGGACACACACTGGTCTGATTAACCCATTCTGACCTGAGATCAGATTCATACGAGGTTTCCACTGGACACACACTGGTCTGATGAACCCATTCTGACCTGAGATCAGATTCATACGAGGTTTGCACTGGACACACACTGGTCTGATTAACCCATTCTGACCTGAGATCAGATTCATACGAGGTTTCCACTGGACACACACTGGTCTGATTAACCCATTCTGACCTGAGATCAGATTCATACGAGGTTTCCACTGGACACACACTGGTCTGATTAAACCTTTTTAAATAGTTTTCTAATAAATGTACCTCTTTCTGTAAAGCGACTTTGGGTACCCAGAAAAGCGTTATATAAATCGTGTATATTATTATTATTTATCAATACAGCATGGGACAAAATCTTATCTAACGATAATAACAACATATACATTTTGGGTCTGAGGGGCACTCTCACCTCTCTCTCTCTCTCTCTCTCTCTCTCTCTCTCTCTCTCTCTCTCTCTCTCTCTCTCTCTCTCTCTCTCTCTCTCTCTCTCCCTCTCTCCCTCTCTCTCTCTCTCTCTCTCTCCCTCTCTCTCTCTCTCTCTCACACACACACACACAGATAACAGTGATAACAGATAACTACAATCTGTTATTTGTTCTGCGGTGTGTGTGTGTGTGTGTGTGTGTGTGTGTGTGTGTGTGTGTGTGTGTGTGAGGTTGCATACTGTATGTGTGTCCATTCAGTCAGTCATATCGCCTACAGTACAGCTGCCTGCACCTCTCGCTCTGTTGGAAAACATGCACACCAAGAACTCCTGGTAAATCCCATCACTCTTTTTTTTTACGTGTTCACATCTTCATTCACCAGCAGGGCTGTGTGTGCGTGTGCGTGCGTGTGTGTGTGTGTGTGCGTGTGTGCGTGTGCGTGTGCGTGTGTGTGTGTGTGTGTGTGTGTGTGTGTCAATGCAGATTGGGAGAGAGAGAGAGAGAGAGAGAGAGAGAGAGAGAGAGTGCAGTGTTGATTCCGTCGACAAAATGCTATGACAAACAAATTGACTACCTTTTTTCACCGATGAAAACTAAATGGAAATCAAATGAAAACTATAAGCTATGTCGACTACAAACTAAAGACTAAATATATTGACAATTTCGTCAACAAATAAAAGCTACACACTAAACCCAAGCGTTTAGGTTATAAACAGTTTTAAACACATATCTGTAACACTTTTTAAACGTGTCACAGTGTTTAGATTATAAACAGAAGAACATGTTTAATCGCCTGTAACACTTTTTAAAACACAAAAACGTGTTTAGTTTTTACAATCAAAGTCATATTATAGCCGGTGTTTAGAATTCGAACACTATAGGTGTTCTCGTGAGGTGTTTGAGTGAACTTGTGTTCTACTGTATTTTATGACCATTAATAAACACTTGGCATTTTATTATTACACACATGGTGTTTAGGTTTAAACGCTAGACTAAAACCTTAGGAAGGGACGAGAAGGGACAAGAGATCCAGTAGAAGTAAAACGGCGACGCTCTACAGTGTATACGATCCAAACACCACGTGTTAGATAATGTGTGTGGGATATACTCGTCCTACAGTAAGTGTTACAGTAGACAAACGCTTCTTAGAAGTCTGTCTGTCTGCCGTTTATTAGCTTAGTAGCTCAGAAGAACCTTTGACCCAAGTTCAAAGAAGTCCTTCGTCACAACATGACATGATATAGGCTGTAAACCATTTATCATCACATCAAGAAAGTGTTCTATTCGCACACTGTAAAATGTGACGAACATTTTTCGTCTTAGTTTTAGTCGACGAAAACAACACTGGTGGGGAGGCCGGCCCCCAGTATGTCCCCCTTGTCAGGATGGGGAGGCCGGCCCCCAGTATGTCCCCCTTGTCAGGGTGGGGAGGCCGGCCCCCAGTATGTCCCCCTTGTCAGGATGGGGAGGCCGGCCCCCAGTATGTCCCCCTTGTCAGGGTGGGGAGGCCGGTCCCCAGTATGTCCCCCTTGTCAGGATGGGGAGGCCGGCCCCCAGTATGTCCCCCTTGTCAGGATGGGGAGGCCCCCAGTATGTCCCCCTTGTCAGGGTGGGGAGGCCGGTCCCCAGTATGTCCCCCTTGTCAGGATGGGGAGGCCCCCAGTATGTCCCCTTTGTCAGGATGGGGAGGCCCCCAGTATGTCCCCCTTGTCAGGATGGGGAGGCCGGCCCCCAGTATGTCCCCTTTGTCAGGATGGGGAGGCCCCCAGTATGTCCCCCTTGTCAGGATGGGGAGGCCGGCCCCCAGTATGTCCCCCTTGTCAGGATGGGGAGGCCGGTCCCCAGTATGTCCCCCTTGTCAGGATGGGGAGGCCGGCCCCCAGTATGTCCCCCTTGTCAGGGTGGGGAGGCCGGCCCCCAGTATGTCCCCCTTGTCAGGATGGGGAGGCCGGCCCCCAGTATGTCCCCCTTGTCAGGATGGGGAGGCCGGCCCCCAGTATGTCCCCCTTGTCAGGGTGGGGAGGCCGGTCCCCAGTATGTCCCCCTTGTCAGGATGGGGAGGCCGGTCCCCAGTATGTCCCCCTTGTCAGGATGGGGAGACCGGTCCCCAGTATGTCCCCCTTGTCAGGATGGGGAGGCCGGCCCCCAGTATGTCCCCCTTGTCAGGATGGGGAGGCCGGTCCCCAGTATGTCCCCCTTGTCAGGATGGGGAGGCCGGCCCCCAGTATGTCCCCCTTGTCAGGATGGGGAGGCCGGTCCCCAGTATGTCCCCCTTGTCAGGATGGGGAGGCCGGCCCCCAGTATGTCCCCCTTGTCAGGATGGGGAGGCCCCCAGTATGTCCCCCTTGTCAGGGTGGGGAGGCCGGCCCCCAGTATGTCCCCCTTGTCAGGGTGGGGAGGCCGGCCCCCAGTATGTCCCCCTTGTCAGGATGGGGAGGCCGGCCCCCAGTATGTCCCCCTTGTCAGGATGGGGAGGCCGGCCCCCAGTATGTCCCCCTTGTCAGGATGGGGAGGCCGGCCCCCAGTATGTCCCCCTTGTCAGGATGGGGAGGCCGGTCCCCAGTATGTCCCCCTTGTCAGGGTGGGGAGGCCGGCCCCCAGTATGTCCCCCTTGTCAGGATGGGGAGGCCGGCCCCCAGTATGTCCCCCTTGTCAGGATGGGGAGGCCGGCCCCCAGTATGTCCCCCTTGTCAGGGTGGGGAGGCCGGCCCCCAGTATGTCCCCCTTGTCAGGATGGGGAGGCCGGTCCCCAGTATGTCCCCCTTGTCAGGATGGGGAGGCCGGTCCCCAGTATGTCCCCCTTGTCAGGATGGGGAGGCCGGCCCCCAGTATGTCCCCCTTGTCAGGATGGGGAGGCCCCCAGTATGTCCCCCTTGTCAGGATGGGGAGGCCGGCCCCCAGTATGTCCCCCTTGTCAGGGTGGGGAGGCCGGCCCCCAGTATGTCCCCCTTGTCAGGATGGGGAGGCCGGTCCCCAGTATGTCCCCCTTGTCAGGATGGGGAGGCCGGTCCCCAGTATGTCCCCCTTGTCAGGATGGGGAGGCCGGCCCCCAGTATGTCCCCCTTGTCAGGATGGGGAGGCCCCCAGTATGTCCCCCTTGTCAGGGTGGGGAGGCCGGCCCCCAGTATGTCCCCCTTGTCAGGATGGGGAGGCCGGCCCCCAGTATGTCCCCCTTGTCAGGGTGGGGAGGCCGGTCCCCAGTATGTCCCCCTTGTCAGGATGGGGAGGCCGGTCCCCAGTATGTCCCCCTTTGTCAGGATGGGGAGGCCCCCAGTATGTCCCCCTTTGTCAGGATGGGGAGGCCCCAAGTATGTCCCCCTTGTCAGGATGGGGAGGCCGGCCCCCAGTATGTCCCCCTTGTCAGGATGGGGAGGCCGGCCCCCAGTATGTCCCCCTTGTCAGGATGGGGAGGCCCCCAGTATGTCCCCCTTGTCAGGGTGGGGAGGCCGGCCCCCAGTATGTCCCCCTTGTCAGGATGGGGAGGCCGGCCCCCAGTATGTCCCCCTTGTCAGGATGGGGAGGCCGGCCCCCAGTATGTCCCCCTTGTCAGGATGGGGAGGCCGGCCCCCAGTATGTCCCCCTTGTCAGGATGGGGAGGCCGGCCCCCAGTATGTCCCCCTTGTCAGGATGGGGAGGCCCCCAGTATGTCCCCCTTGTCAGGATGGGGAGGCCGGTCCCCAGTATGTCCCCCTTGTCAGGATGGGGAGGCCGGTCCCCAGTATGTCCCCCTTGTCAGGATGGGGAGGCCGGTCCCCAGTATGTCCCCCTTGTCAGGGTGTGATTTAACGTGATGCTTTGCGGAACTCGACTCCGTCTCGTTCCTGACCGCATCACTATCGTGGCAATAATCACGTTAAACCACACCCTCTGGTGTAATATTATATAATTGCTTAAAGGGATTGTGACATTAAAAAAAGGTTTTGGAATTGTTCTTGTTTTTTTTTAGGTTTTCTAATCTCAATTGCACCCAAAAAACATGAACTTTTAACATTCAGTAGATTTTCTGTGATCTGGGGTTTTCTGGCTCAAACAGGTGCTCTGATTTGCCGGCAGTAAGTGACATCACTTACTGCAAATCCCATATATGTCAATGGGATTTGCCAGCAGATGTCATTGTTTCACTGTGTTGCCTGTTTTCAGTGTAGCTCAAAAGGCCCAAAAAACCCCAAAGAAAACTTCAGACCACAGAAAATCCACTGAATGTTCAAAGTTCAGGTTTTTTGGGTGTAATTGAGGTCATAAAACCTAAAAGAAAAAAGAAAAATAAATGAAAATGAATGTCATAAAACGGTTGTTCTTCCTTCCTTCCTTTCTTCCTTCCTTCCTTCCTTCCTTCCTTTCCTTCCATAGCTGCTGCTGCTCCTTTGAGGAATACAAGCACACCACCGATTGGCTGCTGAACCAGACCAGCCACCGGCCCAAGATGGCGGTGATCTGCGGCACCGGGCTGGGCATGCTGGCCGACGTGGTCAGCGACAGGCAGACCTTCCGCTACCAGGACATCCCCAACTTCCCCGTCAGCACAGGTATGAGATAATTAATGACCTGGTCAGCGACAAGCAGACCTAGACACATCCTGCTACACCAAAGCAGACCTATACACATCCTGCATTAGAATCTGATCTCAGATCAGAATGGGTTAATCAGACCAGTGTGTGTCCAGTGGAAACCTCGTATGAATCTGATCTCAGGTCAGAATGGGCAAACACACACAGGCCAGTACAGCGTGTTTCAGAGCTATCAGTGGCTGGGCCGGTCATTGAACCTTCATGTGACCGTCATGATAATAGTGTACGTGGTTGAGTCAAACTCTGTCTGTCTGTCTGTCTGTCTGTCTGTCTGTCTGTCTGTCTGTCTGTCTGTCTGCCTGCCTGTCTGTCTGTCTGTCTGTCTGCCTGTCTGTCTGTCTGTCATGTCTGTCCCCCATGCAGGTTATCAACTGACTGACTGACTTTGACATCTACCCCACCACATCTCAGAGGAAAATATTGTATTTTTTTACTCCACTATAATTCTAAATTATGAAAACTTCAGTTAGGCTACTATACCATTCAGCTTGTAGATCGGCTAATTTTGAAAATATTTTCTATACATTTTGAACGGTCAGCTAAAGCATAACATGATGCTAACACCAAAATGGGTTCCCGTACAGAATGGGTTAACACAACCTACGCCAACATTATTCACACTCGTAATAACCGTGTGTGTGTGTGTGTGTGTGTGTGTGAGAGAGACGTGTGTGCGTGAGCGTGTGCACGTGCGTGCGTGCGTGCGCATGCTTTGACGTCACAGAAAAGACACATTTGACCCATTTTCAGCGGGAACCCCTTTTGGTGTTTTAAACATTATGTTATAATTTAGCTATTGAAAAATAGCAGATCTACAAGCTCATATAGCTCGCCACGCCGCCACCGAGTGGCGCCCCATAAGAACTTGTAGGTCTGCTATTTTTTTTTATCGTTAAAATGTGCCTCAAATCTTTCCAAAAATCTTCATTATTTAGAAGACTTATTTTTTTAATTTTTCGACGTCAGGCCTGAATGCATGGATTAAGTTCTGTATAGCAACATATTTAACCAACATAAAGTTAAGTTTAGTGGTTTTATATTTAAGTGTTTTTTTATTTTATATTAATATTATATTATTTTATATAAGCAGACAAAGCAGAACTATTATATATTCATAATGTATATAATCTCACATTTAGCAGCTGCAGCCACACAGGAACCAGCTTTAATACTTCATTATATTTTTCTGATTGGAAAACGAGGGAAAACAATAAAACCTGACTGAAGAATTAATCAGACCAGTGTGTGTCCAGTGGAAACCTCGTATGAATCTGATCTCAGGTCAGAATGGGCTAACATAGAAACAACATAAGAACTGTCAGGATTTAGAAGACATGTTGTAGAATGGTCCTCCCGGGTCGGAAATAACGGGATAACGGGTTCACGTCGGAGCACTCGATAATTCAACGTGTGTCCAGTGGACATATTCACCACCACCATCCTCAGCAGCATAACCCATTCTGACCCCAGATCAGATTCTAAAAAAATGTCTTCTATATCCTGACAGTTTTCTGAAAAGGCGATTTTTCAAAAATAGCAGATCTACAAGCTCATAGCGCGCCACTCGGTGGCGCGCTATGAGCTTGTAGATCTGCTATTTTTCTTTTTTTTTAATATATTTTTTATCCCACAATTTTGTAACCCATTTTTCACCCCTGTGTCAATCATCTAATGTGATCCTGGGCTCTACACACCCTCCACCAACCTAGTCCCCATATATGGGGGACAAGGGGAGACCAACCTAGTCCCTATATATGGGGGACAAGGGGAGACCAACCTAGTCCCCATATATGGGGGACAAGGGGAGAGCAACGGACTTGAACTCATGCTTCCTTCATGCCTGAGTGTCCAAGTTGCTCCTTTTACACCTGACAGGGGGGAGTTTCCCTGGTTGGACGCGCGTGGAAGGAACACGTTATTCCAACCAGTTCCTTTCCCCTCCATCAGGCGCCCCGGCTGGCCAGGGGGAGGCAGTTTAGAGACCAGGATTACTGCATGTTTTTGTGAGGGTACCTACCCTATAGGGGACACGGGGAGAACATGTGAGGGTACCTACCCTAGGGGACACGGGGAGAACATGTGAGGGTACCTACCCTAGGGGACACGGGGAGAACATGTGAGGGTACCTACCCTAGGGGACACGGGGAGAACATGTGAGGGTACCTACCCTAGGGGACACGGGGAGAACATGTGAGGGTACCTACCCTAGGGGACACGGGGAGAACATGTGAGGGTACCTACCCTAGGGGACACGGGGAGAACATGTGAGGGTACCTACCCTAGGGGACACGGGGAGAACATGTGAGGGTACCTACCCTAGGGGAAACGGGGAGAACATGTGAGGGTACCTACCCTAGGGGACATGGGGAGAACATGCAAACTCCACACAGACATTTTTCAACAGCTAAAGCATAACATAATGCTAACACCAAAAGGGGTTCCCGTTCAGAATGGGATAATAATTCCCTAGATATTAGCGCCTATTTTTACCCCCACCTTCATGTCTTATTCATGGATGCTAGTTATTCATTCTCTGCTCCTTTCCAAGCGCAGCAGGCTGTACAGTAGTAGTAATGTATCAGTTTGTACATTAAGCCGCACAGCTGTGACATGCGGAAATCCCTAAGTAATTACGGTGACAGTCCTAAATAATGACAGTCTACAGTAACTAAATAATGACGACGACTTTGCTGTACTGTAACCGCTCCAACGGCGACAGTGACGCAGAGAAGGCTCAAATGTAGGATAGGATGGTTCTGTATACATCGTACAGTATGATAGGATGGTTCTATACACAGTGACACTCACACAGACGCAGAGAAGGCTCAAATGTAGGATAGGATGGTTCTGTATACATCGTACAGTATGATAGGATGGTTCTATACACAGTGACACTCACACAGACGCAGAGAAGGCTCAAATGTATGATAGGATGGTTCTGTATACATCGTACAGTATGATATGATGGTTCTGTACACAGTGACACTCACACGGACGCAGAGAGAAGGCTCAAACAACCCCACCTTGACTCAAAAACACAGTGATGACAAGGACGGACGCATGCACAGCGCACCGCACAGACTTACAGGGCTGTATTGTGCGTGTCTTAAGTATTATTACTTAACTTAAGACCTGGAGGCGTGCAGGTCAATGCTCTTTAGGCCACTCAGAATAGCCAAATGGTATTGATCACGCCTCCAGGTCTTAAGTTATAAGTAATAAGACCTGGTACTTAATTATAAGACACGCAAAATACAGCCCAGAGTCTGGTGGTGAAACGTATAGGAGGATCCTAGGTAGGACACAAACCACAGTCCTAGAGAACTCGAAGCATGCCCCCATGAACACAAACACAAACCACAGTCCTAGAGAACTCGTGTGTAAAAGGTATTAAGTTTAACCCGTGTGTGTGTGTGTGTGTGTGTGTGTGTGTGTGTGTGTGTGTAGTTGCAGGTCATGAAGGCTGTCTGGTGTTCGGGACCATCAAGGAGAAGTCCTGTGTGTTCATGCAGGGTCGTTTCCACCTGTACGAGGGATACTCTCTCTGCAAGGTAAGCCCCTCCCCTTCCTGTTCACCTGTAAGACCCTCCCCTTATACTGTTCATGTAAGCACAGATAGCCAAACATACACACATGGAGGCTATGCGTCTGGCATCACCGCCTGTCATACCTGGAAGTTACGCGGGAACGGCTACCTACTGGCAAAATAATAGTGATAATAATACTTTATAATAATTTTCATTAGTCTATACAGACCCCTGTGTCAATCATCTAATGTGATCCTGGGCTCTACACACCCTCCACCAACCTAGTCCCCATATATGGGGGACAAGGGGAGACCAACCTAGTCCCCATATATGGGGGACAAGGGGAGAGCAACCTAGTCCCCATATATGGGGGACAAGGGGAGAGCAACCTAGTCCCCACACGTTATTCCGACCAGTTCCTTTCCCCTCCATCAGGCGCCCCGGCTGGCCAGGGGGAGGTAGTTTAGAGACCAGGATTACTGCATGTTTTTAGTGAGGGTACCTACCCTAGGTGACACGGGGTGAACATGTGAGGGTACCTACCCTAGGGGACACGGGGAAAACATGTGAGGGTACCTACCCTAGGGGACACGGGGAGAACATGTGAGGGTACCTACCCTAGGGGACACGGGGAGAACATGTGAGGGTACCTACCCTAGGGGACACGGGGAGAACATGTGAGGGTACCTACCCTAGGGGCCACGGGGAGAACATGTGAGGGTACCTACCCTAGGGGACACGGGGAGAACATGTGAGGGTACCTACCCTAGGGGACACGGGGAGAACATGTGAGGGTACCTACCCTAGGGGACACGGGGAGAACATGTGAGGGTACCTACCTACCGTAGGGGACACAGGGAGAACATGTGAGGGTACCTACCCTAGGGGACACGGGGAGAACATGTGAGGGTACCTACCCTAGGGGACACGGGGAGAACATGTGAGGGTACCTACCCTAGGGGACACGGGGAGAACATGTGAGGGTACCTACCCTAGGGGACACAGGGAGAACATGTGAGGGTACATACCCTAGGGGACACGGGGAGAACATGTGAGGGTACCTACCCTAGGGGACACAGGGAGAACATGTGAGGGTACCTACCCTAGGGGACACGGGGAGAACATGTGAGGGTACCTACCCTATAGGGGACACGGGGAGAACATGTGAGGGTACCTACCCTAGGGGACACGGGGAGAACATGTGAGGGTACCTACCCTAGGGGACACGGGGATAACATGTGAGGGTACCTACCCTAAGGGACACGGGGAGAACATGTGAGGGTACCTACCCTAAGGGACACGGGGAGAACATGTGAGGGTACCTACCCTAGGGGACACGGGGAGAACATGTGAGGGTACCTACCCTAGGGGACACGGGGAGAACATGTGAGGGTACCTACCCTAGGGGACACGGGGAGAACATGTGAGGGTACCTACCCTAGGGGACACAAGGAGAACATGTGAGGGTACCTACCCTAGGGGACACGGGGAGAACATGTGAGGGTACCTACCCTAGGTGACACAGGGAGAACATGTGAGGGTACCTACCCTAGGTGACACAGGGAGAACATGTGAGGGTACCTACCCTAGGGGACACGGGGAGAACATGTGAGGGTACCTACCCTAGGGGACACGGGGAGAACATGTGAGGGTACCTACCCTAGGGGACACGGGGAGAACATGTGAGGGTACCTACCCTAAGGGACACGGGGAGAACATGTGAGGGTACCTACCCTAGGGGACACGGGGAGAACATGTGAGGGTACCTACCCTATAGGGGACACGGGGAGAACATGTGAGGGTACCTACCCTAGGGGACACGGGGAGAACATGTGAGGGTACCTACCCTAGGGGACACGGGGAGAACATGTGAGGGTACCTACCCTAGGGGACACGGGGAGAACATGTGAGGGTACCTACCCTAGGGGACACGGGGAGAACATGTGAGGGTACCTACCCTAGGGGACACGGGGAGAACATGTGAGGGTACCTACCCTAGGGGACACGGGGAGAACATGTGAGGGTACCTACCCTAGGGGACACGGGGAGAACATGTGAGGGTACCTACCCTAGGGGACACGGGGAGAACATGTGAGGGTACCTACCCTAGGGGACACAGGGAGAACATGTGAGGGTACCTACCCTAGGGGACACGGGGACAACATGTGAGGGTACCTACCCTAGGGGACACGGGGAGAACATGTGAGGGTACCTACCCTAGGGGACACGGGGAGAACATGTGAGGGTACCTACCCTAGGGGACACGGGGAGAACATGTGAGGGTACCTACCCTAGGGGACACGGGGAGAACATGTGAGGGTACCTACCCTAGGGGACACGGGGAGAACATGTGAGGGTACGTACCCTAGGGGACACGGGGAGAACATGCAAACTCCACACAGAAATGGCCATTCTATCTCAGGGACCCCCAATATATATATTGTAAAATCAATGTTAATTTAAATGGAACCAAATAATTTGGTTCCATTTGTACACTCTGCAGAGTTACAGCCCCATAAGGGTGCATTTGGACCCTCTGGAACTCCCATAGTGCGGGAACCCCTTTTGGTGTTAGCATCATGTTATGCTTTAGCTATTGAAAAATAGCAGATCTACAAGCTCATAGCGCGCCACCGAGTGGCGCGATACGAGCTTGTAGGTCTGCTATTTTTTGAAAAATCGAAGAACGACTGACACATAGAAACACGGCTTTTTCAGAAAACTGTCAGGATTTAGAAGACATGTATTTATAGAATCGTTCCCAGGTCAAAATGGGTTAAACGACGTTAAACTCACGTTATGCATGTGCACACACGCCTCATGCCTCTATAATGGGTCAAAACTATAGTAAAGACAGATGACGCGTAAAAGCGATCACATTGACGGAAACAATATCAAAACTCAAAATGCGCCGTTGAGTTTTTAAGTATATTTATTTAGTTGTTGCTGTTTTTCCTGACATTGTTTAATCGGGGTCATACCTATGTTCCCTCAGCCCCGAGGTGCGCTGCGGGTCGGGAGAGGGTTGCGGTTAGGTTTAGGTGTCTGCCCCGGGGGAGGTTAGGGTTAGGGTGAGGGAGGAGGTAGGTTGTCGTAGGCTGAGGGAACATAGAGCTGAGGGAACATAGGTACGGTCCCGTTTAATCTTGCCCCCCTCTTACTAATCCACATTACGAAGAAATAAATAAAGTCCTTCCAACAAAACACAAAAATGAATGAATCTAGCAAATCCGCTTTAATCCATTCAGAGCGGGGAACCTCTTTTGGTGTTAAACTTTATATAGCTATTGAAAAATATAGCAGATCTACAAGCTCATATATAGCGCGGAATAAAATCGTGAAAATGTGGCGCAAATCTTTGAATATTATATTCTTTCAGAGTGAACGTTTTTAACTCGTATGTTTGCTTTCGAAAAACATATTTTCAGATGGGGGTCGGCAGCCAAATATATACGTAGGCCTACGCATATTTCTGGGCGTCCTTGATGTGAAAATGTTTGAGCACCACTCGGTATAGAAACATAGGGGTTTTTTTCTCCAGAAAACTGTCATGATTTAGAAGACATTTGTGACTAAATTTGACTGAGGGACTGCCATTGGATAATTCGTTTTTTCATGTCATATATGAAAGCAGGGAATCATAGCTTCAAATGGACATATTGGTTGTTCAGTTTGACCCACCAGTTTTGGAGATATGGCTTATAGAGTAATGTCTTGTAGAGAAACCGCGAGTTGAGAAAACAGGCTTTGAAAGGTTCACTTCTGTGGTCTCTAACATTACACCTAGCTACATGTTTAAGCATTTATTTCATATTTACATGTCTTCTGTGGTCTCTAACATTACACCTATAGCTACATGTATAAGCATTTATTTCATATTTACATGTCTTCTGTGGTCTCTAACATTACACCTAGCTACATGTTTAAGCATTTATTTCATATTTACATGTCTTCTGTGGTCTCTAACATTACACCAGTATAGCTACATGTTTAAGCATTTATATCATATTTACATGTCTTCTGTGGTCTCTAACATTACACCTAGCTACATGTTTAAGCATTTATTTCATATTTACATGTCTTCTGTGGTCTCTAACATTACACCTATAGCTACATGTTTAAGCATTTATTTCATATTTACATGTCTTCTGTGGTCTCTAACATTACACCTATAGCTACATGTTTAAGCATTTATATCATATTTACATGTCTTCTGTGGTCTCTAACATTACACCTATAGCTACATGTTTAAGCATTTATTTCATATTTACATGTCTTCTGTGGACTCTAACATTACACCTAGCTACATGTTTAAGCATTTATTTCATATTTACATGTCTTCTGTGGTCTCTAACATTACACCTATAGCTACATGTTTAAGCATTTATTTCATATTT
>NC_139698.1:2277852-2305352 GCF_964188405.1 Protomyctophum parallelum | reverse complement strand
TAATAATTATATTATAATAATATAATAAATTAATAATTTACATTTTGGGGATATCTTTCACAATAATGAATAAAACATGTTCTAGACATTCTAATGATCACAAAAAAACATATATTACAATTATTGTACCTACTTTTATTAGGGTAAAGGTCAAAAGTCTTAGGTTAAAAAATGTTCAGAATTGCACAGAGTCCAGACACTTTTTATTTGTGTGAATTTCAGCCTCTGTGGGGGGGGGGGGTATTTATATGCAAATATCATGACCAATGGCATTGAAATGGCATTGCAATGAACATCACTGATGACGTTTAGGTGAAAAAAGAACAGAAAAAAATTATAATAATTTAGTAATTAATTAAAATAAAATTGTTGCTAAAAAGCAACGCTGGGTGTTAGAGGGTTAGATTAGGAGATACGAGGCATTATTTTGGTAACCAGGGAAGCTCACAAATGTCGTTACAGGTGACGTTCCCCGTGCGTATCTTCAAACTGCTGGGCGTGGAGACGGTGATCGTGACCAACATGTCTTTATAGTGGAGACGGTGATAGTGACCAACATGTCTTCATAGTGGAGACGGTGATAGTGACCAAGGCCTCCTGTCGTTACAGGTGACGTTCCCCGTGCGTATCTTCAAACTGCTGGGCGTGGAGACGGTGATAGTGACCAACGCCTCGGGAGGCCTGTGTCCAGACTTCAAGGTGGGCGACATCATGATCATCAAAGACCACATCAACCTGCCCGGCTTCGCTGGACAGCATCCGCTCTGCGGACCCAACGACGAGAGGTATAGGCTATGTGTATATTAAGTATCATCAGCAATGAGTATAAAGTGGGGCTGTCAATCGATTAAAATATTTAATCTGATTAATCGCATGATTGTCCATAGTTAACTGTGATTAATCGCAAATTAATCGCATATTTTCTATCCGTTCTAAATATACCTTAAATCAGTGGTTTTCAAGATTTTTCATATCAAGGTCCATTATTTATTCTGCATTTGAGCCATTTGATGACATTTAGCCTTCCAGACCCAAACTAAAGAACTGTATTGATGTTGGCCAATGGTACCATTACGAGAGATAACAGGCCATGTTGATCAAAATAACATGTTTTCTAAGTTTTCTAATTGTGTAGACTTAAATTAACTTAAGTAATGCAGCTGTTTAACAATTATTCAACTCTTCAGTGTAAAATTGCCATCCGTCTCTCAACCATTCTGTCAAACTTCACAGTGCGTTAATCGCGCGTTTAAAAAAAAAAGTGCCGTTAAAAAGATTGTGAGTTAACTAGTTAATAGTGTGTTAACCCAGGCTAACCCAGCCCCAGGCTAGCATCTACACTAATTCATATCAAAACAGCATGACACCAGGCTAGCATCTACACTAATTCATATCAAAACAGCATGACCCCAGGCTAGCATCTACACTAATTCATATCAAAACAGCATGACCCCAGGCTATAGCATCTACACTAATTCATATCAAAACAGCATGACCCCAGGCTAGCATCTACACTAATTCATATCAAAACAGCATGACCCCAGGCTAGCATCTACACTAATTCATATCAAAACAGCATGACACCAGGCTAGCATCTACACTAATTCATATCAAAACAGCATGACCCCAGGCTAGCATCTACACTAATTCATATCAAAACAGCATGACCCCAGGCTAGCATCTACACTAATTCATATCAAAACAGCATGACCCCAGGCTATAGCATCTACACTAATTCATATCAAAACAGCATGACCCCAGGCTAACATCTACACTAATTCATATCAAAACAGCATGACCCCAGGCTAGCATCTACACTAATTCATATCAAAACAGCATGACCCCAGGCTAGCATCTACACTAATTCATATCAAAACAGCATGACCCCAGGCTAGCATCTACACTAATTCATATATCAAAACAGCATGACCCCAGGCTATAGCATCTACACTAATTCATATCAAAACAGCATGACCCCAGGCTAGCAACTACACTAATTCATATCAAAACAGCATGACCCCAGGCTAGCATCTACACTAATTCATATCAAAACAGCATGACCCCAGGCTAGCAACTACACTAATTCTTACCTTTTCATTACTAATCTGACTACATTCTAAACACCATGCTTGTAGAACTGCTATTTTTTTTAACTCTTTCCTATCAGTATGCACTATATCAAAATGTATCATCTTAAAATCGTATTTCATTATTCACTGTCCTAATAATTTCCTTAAAAGAGAATATGCGCTATGTGCTCTTTTTACTCAAACTACATCAGGGGAGAATATCTGCTCCATTTTACTGCTTGGGGAATTTACATGCAATTTTTACCAATTAATTAGACCAATGTTAGACCATGAGCTAACTGTGTCATAAGTGCTCACCGATCAGATTTCTTTAAAGGAGAATTCCACACTAAAAGGCTTTCTTACCTTTCTTTGTAGTCGTTACGTCCCCACCAAAGAGGTCCAGGTGTTATTTTGTGCAAAAGCTCCTTATTGGCCATTTCCCCTACCATAAGCCCTAAATGAATTGCATTGAATTGAATGGGAATTGAATGGGGCTATGGGGTGTTGTGCTAATTCGCTTATTTCCATTGCTCAAAATTATAATGTCTTTGTATATATCCTCTCTTCATAATGTAAATAACATCCCAAGCGGCACACTTTACTACTTCTTTCGATGGAAATAAGCGAACTAGCATAACACCCCATAGCCCCATTCAATTCCCATTCAATGCAATGCAATTCATTGAGGGCTTATGGAAGGGAAAATAGCCAATAAGGAGCTTTTGCACAAAAAAACACCTGGACCTCTTTGGTGGGGACGTAACGACTACAAAGAAAGGTAAGAAAGATAAGAAAGCATTCTAGCATGGACTTTATCCTTTAACACAGGTTCGGCATCCGCTTCCCGTGCATGTCGGACGCCTACAGTAAGGACCTGAGGAAGCTGGCCATGGACATCATCGCCGAGCTCGGCTACACCAACTTCGTGCGGGAGGGCGTCTACTGCATGGTGAGCGGGCCCAACTTCGAGACGGTGGCCGAGGCGCGCATGCTGCAGATCCTGGGCTCCGACTCCGTGGGTGAGTATGTAATGGAATCTGTGGACATTATGCTCAAAAGACAAATCATAATAATGAATAATGAGACAACACAAGAATTCGGAGTTATAGAGTATAAGGATTTTACTCGAGTAAGAAGTCAGACTTACACGAACCTGTTTGATGTATGGAAACCCAGTCTGGCTCCCAGAGTGACAACAAACGACAGCTTATTTAGTCTCTCCCACACAGACAACCCCCCCCAACATATAGCCTCAATCAAGGCATTCACCAAATGGAACAGTGACGTCATAAAACAAGCAGCACAGGGCACAGCACCAAACTGTAACTTGGAGTATTATTAAATGTTTATCTCTAAATTTCCACGACAAGTACAGTGTATATACAGTACATATTACAGTATATATAAGTATACACATTACATAAAGGTACAGACGCCTCCGACTCTGTGTGTGAGTAGGCTACATGCAGTACAGTGTTGTTTTCGTCGACTAAGACTAAGACGAAAAATGTTCGTCGACTACCTTTTTCCACCGACTAAAACTAAATAAAAACTAAATAAAAACGAATCTATGATGACTAAAACTAAGACTAAATATACTGACAATTTCAAAATAAAAACTAGACTAAAATGTTAGTAAGGGACTAGTGGACAAGAGATCCAGTTTTATGCTGGGTTGCATGCTGAAAATAGCAGATATACAATCTCACAGCGCGTCGTCATTACAACGACATCAAGGCCTGTCAAAACACATTTTAGTCGACTAAACCACCTGTAGATTTAGTCAACTAAAATCGTATGACATTTAGTCGACTAAAACTAGACTAAACACTAGAGCATTCCATGCGACTAAAATGTGACTACAACTAAGTGGAAACTATTCAAGTGACTAATGACTAAAACTAAAATAGAAATTTGCTGCCAAAAACAACACTGGTACAGTACAGTATAATACAATATATACCAGGGGGGTCCTCAACTACAAACGCTGAAGGTCCACAAATAATCTTTGAATAAAGATTTTAGTTTTAGTCGTGGTCTTTTGAATAGTTTTCACTTCGTTTTAGTCACATTTTAGTCACCTGGAATGTATTAGTGTTAGTCTAGTTTCAGTCGACTAAATGTCACGCAATTTTAGTCGACTAAATCTACAGTTGATTTAGTCGACTAAAATGTATTTTGGCGGGCCTTGATGCCGTCGTAATGAGTGTTTTTACACTTGCTGAAAATAGCCGATCTTCAAGCTGCGACGCGTTGTGAGCTTGTAGATCGGCTATTTTCAGCATGCAACCAAGTGTAAATTCACTTATACTGGATCTCTTGTCCACTAGTCCCTTCCTAACATTTTAGTCTAGTTTTTATTTGTTGACGAAATTGTCAGTATATTTAGTCTCAGTTTTAGTCGTCGTAGCTTAGTTTTCATTTAGTTTCCATTTAGTTTTCGTCAGTGAAAATAGGTAGTCGACGAACATTTTTCCTCTTAGTTTTAGTCGACGAAAACAACACTGCCCCATGGGGTGGGGCTGCCCCCCTCGCCCCCCCCCCCCTCCCCTCCCCTATAGAAACAACTATGCCTGTTTAGTATACAGTATACTGTATACAGTCAAACCAAGCTATACAAACCGGGTCCCATCCCAACCAACCAGGGCCGTATTAACACCTCTGAGGGCCCCTGGGCACTGAAGCTCACACGCACCCAATTTTTTTTGCTGTTTTGTAGCCGTTTTGGGGCGGTTTTATGCCGTTACATTGGCCTATTTCCGGTCGCCTATCCCCCCCCCCCCCCCCCAGAGTGACAACCAATCTAGCGCATTGTTGCTGCTTTAGACACAATTGCACTTTTCAGCTGCCCTTCTCACCAACAATAAAACACTAATCTTTTTAGACACCATTTATTTCATTCGGATTAGCAGGGGAATTCTCTGTGGAACTAAGAATAAAATAAATAAAAAACGTTTTTTTTTTTTTTTTGAGGGGCCCCTGGTGCCCAAGGGCCCCTGGGCACGTGCCCAAAGTGCCCATATGGTAGATCCGGCCCTGCAACCAACCAACACTGGTGTGGCAGAGTATGAAAATAGATTGTTTTCACTTTGACAAATATTCATTATTCACACCTCCAAAAAAATCCAATTTTGTTCATTCAACTGAATGTGTGAATGTGAGCCAGTCACAGCGCGACATTGTCATCATGACATGCCGGCCCCCATAATACACACATTCAGAGCGTTATAATTACGTTTCTCGGCATTGATCGAACACAACGGAGAATTCAACTTGCGGTTGCGGTGACTTTCTTTTCTTCTCTTTATTCTTCTTGACTTAATGTTTTTTTGTGGCTTTGGCCTTCATTTGATATGTTTTATGGAGGGACAGACAGACAGTAGGCTGACAGGACATGGGGAGACAGATGGGGGGGGGGGGGGTCACTCCCGCTGAGCCACGGCCTTTTCTCCAGGGTCCGCAGCAGTTGTTTTCGTCGACTAAAACTATGACGAAAAATGTTCGTCGACTACCTTTTTTAACTGACTAAAACGAAATAAAAACGAAATAAAAACGAATCTATGATGACTAAAACTAAGACTAAATATACTAAAAACTAGACTAAAATGTTAGGAAGGGACTAGTGGACAAGAGATCCAGTTTTATGCTGGCTGCGACGCGTTGTGAGATTGTATATCTGCTATTTTCAGCATGCAACCAAAGTGTAAAATATGTCATTACAACGACATCAAGGCCTGTCAAAACACATTTTCGACTAAAATCGTACAACATTTAGTCGACTAAAACTAGACTAAACACTAAGACATTCCAGGTGACTAAAATGTGACTAAGACTAAGTGAAAACTATTCAAGAGACTACTAAAATAGAAATTTGCTGCCAAAAACAACTCTGGTCCGCAGAGAGGTGTGCCGCGGTCCGGTCGTGGACCGCGGTCCGCCTGTTGAGGACCACTGGGTATATATACATTACATAAAGGCAGTGTTGTTTTCGTCGACTAAAACTAAGACGAAAAATGTTCGTCGACTACCTATTTTCACTGACGAAAACAAATGGAAACTAAATGAAAACGAAGCTACGATGACTAAAACTAAGACTAAATATACTGACAATGTTGTCGACAAATAAAAACCAGACTAAAATGTTAGGAAGGGACTAGTGGACAAGAGATCCAGTATAAGTCATTTTACACTTGGTTGCATGCTGAAAATAGCTGATCTACAAGCTCACAACGCGTCGCAACTAGAAATTTGCTGCCAAAAACAACACTGCATACAGACGCCTCCCCTCGGCTCTGAGGCAACACGTGTGTCAGAGAGGGGGCAACGTTCTCGAGACAAACCGGAAGTTGACGGAATGCATTTGAGTCTATATGGGCTCATCGCGCGAATATACACGTTTTCTGCCCCCTCAATGTAGCAACTCTGATATTAGAGATGGCTCTGATAGAGGCTTATAGCTGACATTGTTTTTCGGGGATTCCCGATTCCCGCGGGATTCCTGCGGGAGATTCCCGCGGGATGGTATTAAAATTTGTATAAAAAAAAAAAAAAAGTCCCCTCCATCCGGGGCGCCTGATTGAGGGGAAAGGAACTGTTTCGGAATAACGTGTTCCTTCCACGCGCTACGTCCAACCAGGGAAACCCCCCCCCCCCCTGTCAGGTGAAAAGAAGCAGCTTGGACTCCTCATACATAGAAGGAACAATGATGACAGTCCGCTGCCGCCCCCCCCCCCCCCCCCCAGGTTGGCAGAGGAAGTGTAGCGCCCAGGATTACATTAGATCATTGACACTGGGCGGAAAAAAATGGGTTGCAAAATCGTGGGATATAATTATTTTAATAAAAAGTATCAATCCATTCATTGAGACCTGAGACCAGATTGGTCTGATTGGTATGATTGATAAGACATTTTGGACTAAATGGGTTAAACTGACACCGAGGACTGTACTGTTGAAATGGTCTATACTGTAGTTATTATGTACTGTATATGCAGAGTTCTGACAGGTTATTAAAAATACAACAATTACTTTAATCTTTCTCTCTCTCTCACGCTTGCATGCGTGCATGCACGCACATGCACGCACATGCACGCAATCAAACACATTTTTAGATGGCAAATGTTTGATTCTGCATCCTTAGTGAGATTGAAATAATGCAGTGTTTTTTTAATGCCATCGGCCTTTCAAAACCTGTGATATAATGCTGAATGCTCAGGATGTCTCGCACGCACGCACACACACACACACACACACACACACACACACACACACACACACACACACACACACACACACACACACACACAGGTGCGTAGTGGAGTGGTGTGTGGTTAATTGGATGTCCGGGGGGTGACAGACAGTACAGTAAATAAATGATGGCGCTATACAGTACGGTACGGTACGGTAGGGTGGCCGTGCTAACGCTAACGCCCCCTCCATAGCGGGGCAGGTCAGCAGGTCACCTGCTGGGGCACTAATTGGATCCTCTGCTCCGACCAGCTGAGAGCCGTGTCTCAAAAACACTCACCACATTAACCCATTCTGACCCGAGATCAGATTCTAAAAAAATGTCTTCTATTAAATGTCACAGTCGCTCTTCGATTTTTCAAAAATAGCAGACCTACAAGCTCATAGCGCGCCACTCGGTGGCGCACTATGAGCTCGTAGATCTGCTATTTTTCAATAGCTAAAGCATAACGTGATGATAACACCAAAAGGGGTTCCCGATAAAAATGGGTTAACAGGCAGGTTGGACGGATCATTGTAATAATAACCGCTGTGAGGAGGATTAGCAGGTAACTGCTCTTAAATCCACACACTATATATAGATGTAATAGCCTACAACTTAAAAATTCAATTGAAAGCATCTTATAGTGTCTTGGGGGGAGAATTGCTTTCCTTAAAAGGACAACTTTATTTTTATTTTTCAACCAAGGTTCATGTTTTATAGGTTGTTATTAGAGAAGTGTTTCCATTTTCTTTCATTTGCTGCTTTCTTTCGTTTTAGGGATTTTAGCAGTTTTTGACATTGGAGCATGGGGCTAAATATGTATTGTTTTACTACATTCAATGGCAATTTCTTTTTTTAATACAGCATCCTTGCTCGAGTGTGCTTGAATGGGACCTCCCTCTTTATAAAACAAGCGGGTGCTCAGGACAGGACAGGACAGGACAGGACAGGACAGGACAGGACAGGACAGGACAGGACAGGACAGGACAGGACAGTGGTATAGTGTCTCTCTCCTATAGAAAACAAGCAGGTGCTCAGGACAGGACAGTGGTACAGTGTCTCTCTCCTATAGGAAACAAGCAGGTGGTCAGGGCAGGATAGGACAGTGGTACAGTGTCTCTCCTATAGAAAACAAGCAGGTGGTCAGGACAGGACAGGACAGGACAGTGGTACAGTGTCTCTCCTATAGAAAACAAGCAGGCGGTCAGGACAGGACAGGACAGTGGTACAGTGTCTCTCTCCTACAGAAAACAAGCAGGTGGTCAGGGCAGGACAGGACAGTGGTACAGTGTCTCTCTCCTACAGAAAACAAGCAGGTGGTCAGGACAGGACAGGACAGTGGTACAGTGTCTCTCCTATAGAAAACAAGCAGGTGGTCAGGACAGGACAGGACAGTGGTACAGTGTCTCTCTCCTACAGAAAACAAGCAGGTGGTCAGGACAGGACAGGACAGTGGTACAGTGTCTCTCTCCTACAGAAAACAAGCAGGTGGTCAGGACAGGACAGGACAGTGGTACAGTGTCTCTCTCCTACAGAAAACAAGCAGGTGGTCAGGGCAGGACAGGACAGTGGTACAGTGTCTCTCTCCTACAGAAAACAAGCAGGTGGTCAGGACAGGACAGGACAGTGGTACAGTGTCTCTCTCCTACAGAAAACAAGCAGGTGGTCAGGGCCCCTGACCACCTGCTTGTTTTCTATAGGAGAGAGACACTGTAGGCCTGCCACTGTCCTGTCCTGCCCTGACTCAGGGCAGGACAGGACAGTGGTGAAGTGTTTCTCTCCTATAGAAAACAAGCGGGTGCTCAGGTGGCACAGTGGTACAGTGTCTCTCTCCTTTATTCATTGATGTTTGTGTTAGGGACAAGATGGCGTAAATTCTCCCTTCATTGTCAATGGCGTTTTTTTTTTTTTTTTTTTAAACAAACATTAAACCTGTAAATAGTCACTTATGGAGATATGAGTTCTGTGCCCCGGCAGCAGCAGTGTTGTTTTCGTCGACTAAAACTAAGACGAAAAATTTTCATCGACTAACTTTTTTCACTGACAAAAGTAAATAAAAACTAAATAAAAACTAATCTATGATGACTAAAATTAAGACTAAATATACTGACAATTTCGTCAACAAATAAAAACTAGACTAAAATGTTAGGAAGGGACTAGTGGACAAGAGATCCAGTTTTATGCTGGGTTGCATGCTGAAAATAGCAGATATACAATCAAAGTGAGATTGTATATCTGCTATTTTCAGCATGCAACCAAAGTGTAACATATGTCATTACAACGACATCAAGGCCTGTCAAAACACATTTTAGTCGACTAAATCAACTGTAGATTTAGTCGACTAAAACTAGACTAAACACTAGAACATTCCAGGTGACTAAAATGTGACTAAAACTAAGTGAAAGCTATTCAAGAGACTAATGACTAAAACTAAAATAGAAATTAGCTGCCAAAAAAACCACTGAGCAGCAGCAGCGACATGCATGCAGGTGTACAGTATGGCGTACAGTATGCATAACATGATCCTCCATGATGACGGTAACATCATGTATAAAATTATTATGTACATGTTGTTCTATATTAGCTGTGACCGGCAGTCTCCTGGGGCTACCTATTAACCCATTCTGACCTGAGATCAGATTCTAAAAAATGTTCTTCTACATCCCGACAGTTTTCTGTAAAAAGAAGTCAGTCGTTCTTCGATTTTTTCAAAAACATCAGACCTACAAGCTCATAGCGCGCCACCGAGTGGCGCGCTATGAGCTTGTAGATCTGCTGTTTTTCAATAGCTAAAGCATAACGTAATGCTAACACCAAAGGGGGTTCCCGCCCCAAAATGGGTTAAACATTAACTCTGGGAAGCAAAAACCTCCAGGACGCAAGATAAGAAAAATATAATATGGGAACTGGTAATGACGACGTGGAAGCATGAGCACACGTACACGTACACACACGCACACGCACACGCACACACACACACACACACACACACACACACACACACACACACACACACACACACACACACACACACACACACACACACACACACACACACACACACACACACACGTTCCATCTCCCTGGGGGTATAATTCACCAAGATAATTACCATTTAATCAAAGGCGTCCCCCCCCCCCTCCCTCCCCTCCCCTCCCCTCCCTCCCCTCCCCCTCCCCTGGAGCGCAGAGCCCTGTAGCAACATCCTTCAACAATCATGCTTGTTTACCGTGTTTCATTTATACAACGCTATTGTTAAGCATCCTCTCCTCTCCTCTCCTCTCCTCTCCTCTCCTCTCCTCTCCTCTCCTCTCCTCTCCTCTCCTCTCCTCTCCTCTCCTCTCCTCTCCTCTCCTCTCCCTCCCCCCTCCCCTCCCCTCCCCTCCCCTCCCCTCCCCTCCCCCCCCTCCCCTCCCCTCCCCTCCCCTCCCCTCCCCTCCCCTCTCCTCTCCTCTCCTCTCCTCTCCTCTCCTCTCCTCTCCTCTCCTCTCCTCTCCTCTCCTCTCCTCTCCTCTCCTCTCCTCTCCTCTCCCCTCCTCTCCTCTCCTCTCCCCTCCCCTCCTCTCCTCTCCTCTCCTCCCCCCCTCTCCTCCAGGTATGAGCACGGTTCCAGAGGTGACCGTAGCGAAGCACTGTGGCCTCAGAGTGTTTGGCCTCTCTCTGATCACCAACAAGGTCTGTGTTTTCTTCACTATAGAATACTATGACAATTACATCATAATGAAAGGTATATTCAGTGATTTCACTCAAAAAACCGTAGGTTTCGTTTTTGGCTGGGACCCAGCCTTTCGTCCAATCAGGATAGAGAGCCAAAAACGAAACCCAAGGTTTTTTGACCCCCAGGGGTTAACTGGGGACAGGGAGGAACTCCTTATAATGGTCAGCACACTCTATAGTAGGGAGGATTATCACAACAAAACAAAAAAATAAGTGATATTTGAATTAAGTGAAATCACTGAATATACCTTTTAAAGATATAGTCAAACAACATTGTCAAATAGTAGCCTACCTAAGAAAGAGGCAGTTGGTGTCAAAATAGCCAATTTACAACCTCACAGCGCGAGCCGTTGCATGGGACTATAATGGGTCTGTGGGACTATAAGTCAAACTAAATGTAATGCCGTAGAGCTTCAGGGTCGGGTGGGAGGTTCCCATAGTTCAAATATATGATTTGTTTTCTCTGTTATGTTTGTGGGCGTGGTCTAACGTTGTGGGTGTGTGGTCTAACCTAGTGGGCGTGGTCTAACTGTGTGGGCGTGTCTGATTGTGGGCGTGGTCTAACTGTGGGCGTGGTCTAACTGTGTGGGTGTGGTCTGTTTGTGGGCGTGGTCTAACTGTGTGGGCAGGGTCTGTTTGTGGGCGTGGTCTAACTGTGTGGGCGTGGTCTAACTGTGTGGGCGTGTCTGATTGTGGGCGTGGTCTAACTGTGGGTGTGGTCTAACTGTGTGGGCGTGGTCTAACGGGGTGGACGTGGTCTAACGGGGTGGGCGTGGTCTAACTGTGTGGGCGTGGTCTGTTTGTGGGCGTGGTCTAACTGTGTGGGCAGGGTCTGTTTGTGGGCGTGGTCTAACTGTATGGGCGTGGTCTAAATGTGTGGGCGTGCTCTGTTTGTGGGCATGGTCTAACTGTGTGGGCGTGGTCTAAATGTGTGGGCGTGGTCTGTTTGTGGGCGTGGTCTAACTGTGTGGGCGTGGTCTAAATGTGTGGGCGTGGTCTGTTTGTGGGCGTGGTCTAACGGTGTGGGCGTGGCCTGTGTGTGGGGGCGTGTCTCAGGTCTCTCTGGACTACAGTCAGGAAGAGAAGACCAACCACGAGGACATCTGTCTGATCAGCAAGATGAGAGCCGAGATGCTGCAGAAGATGGTCAACACGCTGATCTCACGCTGCCCCGCCCCCACCGACCAGGACATCAACACTAACTGACCCACCGACCACTAACCAGGACATCAACACTAACTGACCCACCGACCAGGACATCAACACTAACTGACCCACCGACCAGGACATCAACACTAACTGACCCACCGACCAGGACATCAACACTAACTGACCCACTGACCAGGACATCAACACTAACTGACCCACCGACCAGGACATCAACACTAACTGACCCACCGACCAGGACATCAACACTAACTGACCCACTGACCAGGACATCAACACTAACTGACCCACCGACCACTAACCAGGACATCAACACTAACTGACCCACCGACCAGGACATCAACACTAACTAGACCCACTGACCAGGACATCAACACTAACTGACCCACCGACCAGGACATCAACACTAACTGACCCACCGACCAGGACATCAACACTAACTGACCCACCGACCAGGACATCAACACTAACTGACCCACCGACCAGGACATCAACACTAACTGACCCACCGACCAGGACATCAACACTAACTGACCCACCGACCAGGACATCAACACTAACTGACCCACTGACCAGGACATCAACACTAACTGACCCACCGACCAGGACATCAACACTAACTGACCCACCGACCAGGACATCAACACTAACTGACCCACCGACCAGGACATCAACACTAACTGACCCACCGACCAGGACATCAACACTAACTGACCCACTGACCAGGACATCAACACTAACTGACCCACCGACCAGGACATCAACACTAACTGACCCACCGACCAGGACATCAACACTAACTAGACCCACTGACCAGGACATCAACACTAACTAGACCCACTGACCAGGACATCAACACTAACTAGACCCACTGACCACTAACTAGAGCCACTGACCACTAACTGACCCACTGACCACTAACTAGACCCACTGACCACTAACTAGAGCCACTGACCACTAACTGACCCACTGACCACTAACTGACGCACCGACCAGGACATCAACACTAACTGACCCACTGACCACTAACTAGAGCCACTGCCCACTAACCAGCACCCACCGACCAGGACATTATTACTAACTAACATTTGTGTACTCTGAGAGTGTTACGATTTAACCCAATTTGGTGTCATTTGTAAAACTCAGAGTCAAATTAAAACTGAAGATTCTTTCTGTGTGTACTGTGTGATGGGTGGATGTAATGTGAGTGTTATGTGTATTTGTAATCAGGCCCGGCGCCAGGATGAAATGACAGAGGGGGCAATCGGGGGGTAATCAGGCCCGGCGCCAGGATGAAATGACAGAGGGGGCAATCGGGGGGTAATCAGGCCTGGCGCCAGGATGAAATGACAGAGGGGGCAATCGGGGGCAGCTATTGGACATGAAGACAATGCGCCACATTTGCATATCTATAGAGGGCAGAGGCGCACGATTTCGTTGGCTTCCTTCGGAAATGTACCATTGTTTTGTCTGTAACTATTTGATCTAAGGGGGCAAAGAGGTTGATTTAGGGGGGCAAACACCCCCTTTGCCCCCCCCCCCCCCCCCCTCCGTGGCGCCGGGCCTGTTTGTAATGCTTTAAGTCAAATGACAAACTACTTATGAAGTAATGCAAAGATTGCAGTGTACATGGACAATGCAATACTTTAATTTCCACCCATTGTAAATATATACTGTTGAATTAAAGAGGGATACAAAAAAAGGATTGCTCTCTGTGTATTGTATTAAATTACATATACTCCAATTCAGGGGTGAATGCTTTTGGTTATATCTCAAACCCTCACCCTAAACTCCCACGGGGCAGCACACCTAAACCTAACCGTAACCCTCTCCCAACCCTTAACGCACCCCTCACCAGCCTTAATCCGGTCGTTTTAACGCACCCCTCACCAGCCTTAATCCGGTCGTTTTAACGCACCACTCACCAGCCTTAATCCGGTCGTTTTAACGCACCCCTCACCAAGCTTAATCCGGTCGTTTTAACGCACCCCTCACCAAGCTTAATCCGGTCGTTTTAACTCACCCCTCACCAACCTTAATCCGGTCGTTTTAACGCACCCCTCACCAACCTTAATCCGGTCGTTTTAACGCACCCCTCACCAACCTTAATCCGGTCGTTTTAACGCACCCCTCACCAACCTTAATCCGGTCGTTTTAACGCACCCCTCACCAACCTTAATCCGGTCGTTTTAATGCACCCCTCACCAACCTTAATCCGGTCGTTTTAACACACCCCTCACCAACCTTAATCCGGTCATTTTAACGCACCCCTCACCAACCTAAATCCGGTCGTTTTAACGCACCCCTCACAAACCTTAATCCGGTCGTTTTAACGCACCCCTCACCAACCTTAATCCGGTGGTTTTAACGCACCCCTCACCAACCTAAATCCGGTCGTTTTAACGCACCCCTCACCAACCTTAATCCGGTCATTTTAACTCACCCCTCACCAACCTTAATCCGGTCGTTTTAACGCACCCCTCACCAACCTTAATCCGGTCGTTTAATGCACCCCTCACCAACCTTAATCCGGTCGTTTTAACGCACCCCTCACCAACCTTAATCCGGTCGTTTTAACGCACCCCTCACCAACCTTAATCCGGTCGTCTTAACGCACCCCTCACCAACCTTAATCCGGTCGTTTTAACGCACCCCTCACCAACCTTAATCCGGTCGTCTTAACGCACCCCTCACCAACCTTAATCCGGTCGTTTTAACGCACCCCTCACCAACCTTAATCCGGTCGTCTTAACGCACCCCTCACCAACCTTAATCTGGTCGTTTTAACGCACCCCTCACCAACCTTAATCCGGTCGTTTTAACGCACCCCTCACCAACCTTAATCCGGTCGTTTTAACGCACCCCTCACCAACCTTAATCCGGTCGTCTTAACGCACCCCTCACCAACCTAAATCCGGTCGTTTTAACGCACCCCTCACCAACCTTAATCCGGTCGTTTTAATGCACCCCTCACCAACCTAAATCCGGTCGTTTTAACGCACCCCTCACCAACCTAAATCCGGTCGTTTTAATGCACCCCTCACCAACCTTAATCCGGTTGTTTTAACGCACCCCTCACCAACCTTAATCCGGTTGTTTTAACGCACCCCTCACCAAGCTTAATCCGGTCATTTTAACTCACCCCTCACCAACCTTAATCCGGTCGTTTTAACGCACCCCTCACCAACCTTAATCCGGTCGTTTAATGCACCCCTCACCAACCTTAATCCGGTCGTTTTAACGCACCCCTCACCAACCTTAATCTGGTCGTTTTAACTCACCCCTCACCAAGCTTAATCCGGTCGTTTTAACGCACCCCTCACCAACCTTAATCCGGTCGTTTTAACGCACCCCTCACCAACCTAAATCCGGTCGTTTTAACGCACCCCTCACCAACCTAAATCCGGTCGTTTTAATGCACCCCTCACAAACCTTAATCCGGTCGTTTTAACGCACCCCTCACCAACCTTAATCCGGTCGTTTTAACGCACCCCTCACCAACCTAAATCCGGTCGTTTTAACGCACCCCTCACCAACCTTAATCCGGTCGTTTTAACGCACTCTCACCAACCTTAATCCGGTCGTTTTAACGCACACCTCACCAACCTTAATCCGGTCGTTTTAACGCACCCCTCACCAACCTTAATCCGGTCGTTTTAACGCACCCCTCACCAACCTTAATCCGGTCGTTTTAACGCACCCCTCACCAACCTTAATCCGGTCGTCTTAACGCACCCCTCACCAACCTAAATCCGGTCGTTTTAACGCACCCCTCACCAACCTTAATCCGGTCGTTTTAATGCACCCCTCACCAACCTAAATCCGGTCGTTTTAACGCACCCCTCACCAACCTAAATCCGGTCGTTTTAATGCACCCCTCACCAACCTTAATCCGGTTGTTTTAACGCACCCCTCACCAACCTTAATCCGGTTGTTTTAACGCACCCCTCACCAAGCTTAATCCGGTCATTTTAACTCACCCCTCACCAACCTTAATCCGGTCGTTTTAACGCACCCCTCACCAACCTTAATCCGGTCGTTTAATGCACCCCTCACCAACCTTAATCCGGTCGTTTTAACGCACCCCTCACCAACCTTAATCTGGTCGTTTTAACTCACCCCTCACCAAGCTTAATCCGGTCGTTTTAACGCACCCCTCACAAACCTTAATCCGGTCGTTTTAACGCACCCCTCACCAACCTAAATCCGGTCGTTTTAACGCACCCCTCACCAACCTAAATCCGGTCGTTTTAATGCACCCCTCACAAACCTTAATCCGGTCGTTTTAACGCACCCCTCACCAACCTTAATCCGGTCGTTTTAACGCACCCCTCACCAACCTAAATCCGGTCGTTTTAACGCACCCCTCACCAACCTTAATCCGGTCGTTTTAACGCACTCTCACCAACCTTAATCCGGTCGTTTTAACGCACACCTCACCAACCTTAATCCGGTCGTTTTAACGCACCCCTCACCAACCTTAATCCGGTCGTTTTAACGCACCCCTCACCAACCTTAATCTGGTCGTTTTAACGCACCCCTCACCAACCTTAATCCGGTCGTTTTAACGCACCCCTCACCAACCTTAATCCGGTCGTTTTAATGCACCCCTCACCAACCTTAATCCGGTCGTTTTAATGCACCCCTCACCAACCTTAATCCGGTCGTTTTAACTCAACCCTCACCAACCTTAATCCGGTCGTTTTAACGCACCCCTCACCAACCTTAATCCGGTCGTTTTAACGCACCCCTCACCAACCTTAATCCGGTCGTTTTAACGCACCCCTCACCAACCTTAATCCGGTCGTTTTAACGCACCCCTCACCAACCTTAATCCGGTCGTTTTAACTCACCCCTCACCAAGCTTAATCCGGTCGTTTTAACGCACCCCTCACCAACCTTAATCCGGTCGTTTTAACGCACCCCTCACCAACCTTAATCCGGTTGTTTTAACGCACCCCTCACCAACCTTAATCCGGTTGTTTTAACTCACCCCTCACCAAGCTTAATCCGGTCGTTTTAACGCACCCCTCACCAACCTTAATCCGGTCGTTTTAACGCACCCCTCACCAACCTTAATCCGGTCGTTTTAACGCACCCCTCACCAACCTTAATCTGGTCGTTTTAACGCACCCCTCACCAACCTTAATCCGGTCGTTTTAACGCACCCCTCACCAACCTTAATCCGGTCGTTTTAATGCACCCCTCACCAACCTTAATCCGGTCGTTTTAATGCACCCCTCACCAACCTTAATCCGGTCGTTTTAACTCAACCCTCACCAACCTTAATCCGGTCGTTTTAACGCACCCCTCACCAACCTTAATCCGGTCGTTTTAACGCACCCCTCACCAACCTTAATCCGGTCGTTTTAACGCACCCCTCACCAACCTTAATCCGGTCGTTTTAACGCACCCCTCACCAACCTTAATCCGGTCGTTTTAACTCACCCCTCACCAAGCTTAATCCGGTCGTTTTAACGCACCCCTCACCAACCTTAATCCGGTCGTTTTAACGCACCCCTCACCAACCTTAATCCGGTTGTTTTAACGCACCCCTCACCAACCTAAATCCGGTCGTTTTAACGCACCCCTCACCAACCTTAATCCGGTCGTTTTAATGCACCCCTCACCAACCTAAATCCGGTCGTTTTAACGCACCCCTCACCAACCTAAATCCGGTCGTTTTAATGCACCCCTCACCAACCTTAATCCGGTTGTTTTAACGCACCCCTCACCAACCTTAATCCGGTTGTTTTAACGCACCCCTCACCAAGCTTAATCCGGTCATTTTAACTCACCCCTCACCAACCTTAATCCGGTCGTTTTAACGCACCCCTCACCAACCTTAATCCGGTCGTTTAATGCACCCCTCACCAACCTTAATCCGGTCGTTTTAACGCACCCCTCACCAACCTTAATCTGGTCGTTTTAACTCACCCCTCACCAACCTTAATCCGGTCGTTTTAACGCACCCCTCACCAACCTAAATCCGGTCGTTTTAACGCACCCCTCACCAACCTAAATCCGGTCGTTTTAATGCACCCCTCACAAACCTTAATCCGGTCGTTTTAACGCACCCCTCACCAACCTTAATCCGGTCGTTTTAACGCACCCCTCACCAACCTAAATCCGGTCGTTTTAACGCACCCCTCACCAACCTTAATCCGGTCGTTTTAACGCACTCTCACCAACCTTAATCCGGTCGTTTTAACGCACACCTCACCAACCTTAATCCGGTCGTTTTAACGCACCCCTCACCAACCTTAATCCGGTCGTTTTAACGCACCCCTCACCAACCTTAATCTGGTCGTTTTAACGCACCCCTCACCAACCTTAATCCGGTCGTTTTAACGCACCCCTCACCAACCTTAATCCGGTCGTTTTAATGCACCCCTCACCAACCTTAATCCGGTCGTTTTAATGCACCCCTCACCAACCTTAATCCGGTCGTTTTAACTCAACCCTCACCAACCTTAATCCGGTCGTTTTAACGCACCCCTCACCAACCTTAATCCGGTCGTTTTAACGCACCCCTCACCAACCTTAATCCGGTCGTTTTAACGCACCCCTCACCAACCTTAATCCGGTCGTTTTAACGCACCCCTCACCAACCTTAATCCGGTCGTTTTAACTCACCCCTCACCAAGCTTAATCCGGTCGTTTTAACGCACCCCTCACCAACCTTAATCCGGTCGTTTTAACGCACCCCTCACCAACCTTAATCCGGTCGTTTTAACGCACCCCTCACCAACCTTAATCCGGTCGTTTTAACGCACCCCTCACCAACCTAAATCCGGTCGTTTTAACGCACCCCTCACCAAGCTTAATCCGATCGTTTTAACGCACCCCTCACCAACCTTAATCCGGTCGTTTTAACGCACCCCTCACCAAGCTTAATCCGGTCGTTTTAACGCACACCTCACCAACCTTAATCCGGTCGTTTTAACGCACCCCTCACCAACCTTAATCCGGTCGTTTTAACGCACCCCTCACCAACCTCAATCCGGTCGTTTTAACGCACCCCTCACCAACCTTAATCCGGTCGTTTTAATGCACCCCTCACCAACCTTAATCCGGTCGTTTTAACGCACCCCTCACCAACCTTAATCCGGTCGTTTTAATGCACCCCTCACCAACCTAAATCCGGTCGTTTTAACGCACCCCTCACCAACCTTAATCCGGTCGTTTTAACGCACCCCTCACCAGCCTTAATCCGGTCGTTTTAACGCACCCCTCACCAACCTTAATCCGGTCGTTTTAACGCACCCCTCACCAACCTTAATCCGGTCGTCTTAACGCACCCCTCACCAACCTTAATCCGGTCGTTTTAACGCACCCCTCACCAACCTTAATCCGGTCGTTTTAACGCACCCCTCACCAACCTTAATCCGGTCGTTTTAACGCACCCCTCACCAACCTTAATCCGGTCGTTTTAACGCACCCCTCACCAACCTTAATCCGGTCGTTTTAACGCACCCCTCACCAACCTTAATCCGGTCGTCCTAACGCACCCCTCACCAACCTTAATCCGGTTGTTTTAACGCACCCCTCACCAACCTTAATCCTCTGTCCACCCTGTTAAAATGGCTTCCTCATCAGGATGAATATTGTCTCCCTTCTCCCGTCCTTTGTCGTTGTGGCGTTACTAATGCCCCCCCACCCCCCCCCCCCACCCCCCCGTGGGGCCAATGAGCCCGTTAAGAATGAACGATTAGCTAATCACTGTCGTTACCTTAATGTACAGGGGAAACGTGCATTATTAAAGTGACAGATGTTCTTTAGCGGGTCTAGGCGGGGGTGTACAGTTATATGCACTATTATTATGTTATACTTTAGCTATTGAAAAATAGCAGGTGGCGCCAAACCTTTGAATATACTGTATATATACTGTATTCTTTCACAGCAAACGTTTTTTAACTCAAATCTTTGCTTTTGGGGAGTTCCCCGCATGGAACTACATCTTTTGGGGAGTTCCCTGCATGGAACTACATCTTTCGGGGAGTTCCCTGCATGGAACTACATCTTTTGGGGAGTTCCCTGCATGGAACTACATCTTTTGGGGAGTTCCCTGCATGGAACTACATCTTTTGGGGAGTTCCCTGCATGGAACTACATATTTTGGGGAGTTCCCTGCATGGAACTACATCTTTTGGGGAGTTCCCTGCATGGAACTACATCTTTCGGGGAGTTCCCTGCATGGAACTACATCTTTTGGGGAGTTCCCTGCATGGAACTACATCTTTTGGGGAGTTCCCTGCATGGAACTACATCTTTTGGGGAGTTCCCTGCATGGAACTACATCTTTTGGGGAGTTCCCCGCATGGAACTACATCTTTTGGGGAGTTCCCTGCATGGAACTACATCTTTTGGGGAGTTCCCTGCATGGAACTACATCTTTTGGGGAGTTCCCTGCATGGAACTACATCTTTTGGGGAGTTCCCCGCATGGAACTACATCTTTTGGGGAGTTCCCCGCATGGAACTACATCTTTTGGGGAGTTCCCTGCATGGAACTACATCTTTTGGGGAGTTCCCCGCATGGAACTACATCTTTTGGGGAGTTCCCTGCATGGAACTACATCTTTTGGGGAGTTCCCTGCATGGAACTACATCTTTTGGGGAGTTCCCTGCATGGAACTACATCTTTTGGGGAGTTCCCTGCATGGAACTACATCTTTTGGGGAGTTCCCTGCATGGAACTACATCTTTTGGGGAGTTCCCTGCATGGAACTACATCTTTTGGGGAGTTCCCTGCATGGAACTACATCTTTTGGGGAGTTCCCTGCATGGAACTACATCTTTTGGGGAGTTCCCTGCATGGAACTACATCTTTTGGGGAGTTCCCTGCATGGAACTACATCTTTTGGGGAGTTCCCTGCATGGAACTACATCTTTTGGGGAGTTCCCTGCATGGAACTACATCTTTTGGGGAGTTCCCTGCATGGAACTACATCTTTTGGGGAGTTCCCCGCATGGAACTACATCTTTTGGGGAGTTCCCTGCATGGAACTACATCTTTTGGGGAGTTCCCTGCATGGAACTACATCTTTTGGGGAGTTCCCTGCATGGAACTACATCTTTTGGGGAGTTCCCTGCATGGAACTACATCTTTTGGGGAGTTCCCCGCATGGAACTACATCTTTTGGGGAGTTCCCTGCATGGAACTACATCTTTTGGGGAGTTCCCTGCATGGAACTACATCTTTTGGGGAGTTCCCTGCATGGAACTACATCTTTTGGGGAGTTCCCTGCATGGAACTACATCTTTTGGGGAGTTCCCTGCATGGAACTACATCTTTTGGGGAGTTCCCTGCATGGAACTACATCTTTTGGGGAGTTCCCTGCATGGAACTACATCTTTTGGGGAGTTCCCTGCATGGAACTACATCTTTTGGGGAGTTCCCTGCATGGAACTACATCTTTTGGGGAGTTCCCTGCATGGAACTACATCTTTTGGGGAGTTCCCTGCATGGAACTACATCTTTTGGGGAGTTCCCTGCATGGAACTACATCTTTTGGGGAGTTCCCTGCATGGAACTACATCTTTTGGGGAGTTCCCTGCATGGAACTACATCTTTTGGGGAGTTCCCTGCATGGAACTACATCTTTTGGGGAGTTCCCCGCATGGAACTACATCTTTTGGGGAGTTCCCTGCATGGAACTACATCTTTTGGGGAGTTCCCTGCATGGAACTACATCTTTTGGGGAGTTCCCTGCATGGAACTACATCTTTTGGGGAGTTCCCTGCATGGAACTACATCTTTTGGGGAGTTCCCCGCATGGAACTACATCTTTTGGGGAGTTCCCTGCATGGAACTACATCTTTTGGGGAGTTCCCCGCATGGAACTACATCTTTTGGGGAGTTCCCTGCATGGAACTACATCTTTTGGGGAGTTCCCTGCATGGAACTACATCTTTTGGGGAGTTCCCTGCATGGAACTACATCTTTTGGGGAGTTCCCTGCATGGAACTACATCTTTTGGGGAGTTCCCTGCATGGAACTACATCTTTTGGGGAGTTCCCTGCATGGAACTACATCTTTCGGGGAGTTCCCCGCATGGAACTACATCTTTTGGGGAGTTCCCCGCATGGAACTACATCTTTTGGGGAGTTCCCCGCATGGAACTACATCTTTTGGGGAGTTCCCTGCATGGAACTACATCTTTCGGGGAGTTCCCCGCATGGAACTACATCTTTTGGGGAGTTCCCCGCATGGAACTACATCTTTTGGGGAGTTCCCCGCATGGAACTACATCTTTTGGGGAGTTCCCTGCATGGAACTACATCTTTTGGGGAGTTCCCTGCATGGAACTACATCTTTTGGGGAGTTCCCTGCATGGAACTACATCTTTTGGGGAGTTCCCTGCATGGAACTACATCTTTTGGGGAGTTCCCTGCATGGAACTACATCTTTTGGGGAGTTCCCCGCATGGAACTACATCTTTTGGGGAGTTCCCTGCATGGAACTACATCTTTTGGGGAGTTCCCCGCATGGAACTACATCTTTTGGGGAGTTCCCTGCATGGAACTACATCTTTTGGGGAGTTCCCTGCATGGAACTACATCTTTTGGGGAGTTCCCCGCATGGAACTACATCTTTTGGGGAGTTCCCTGCATGGAACTACATCTTTTGGGGAGTTCCCTGCATGGAACTACATCTTTTGGGGAGTTCCCCGCATGGAACTACATCTTTTGGGGAGTTCCCTGCATGGAACTACATCTTTTGGGGAGTTCCCCGCATGGAACTACATCTTTTGGGGAGTTCCCTGCATGGAACTACATCTTTTGGGGAGTTCCCTGCATGGAACTACATCTTTTGGGGAGTTCCCCGCATGGAACTACATCTTTTGGGGAGTTCCCTGCATGGAACTACATCTTTTGGGGAGTTCCCCGCATGGAACTACATCTTTTGGGGAGTTCCCTGCATGGAACTACATCTTTCGGGGAGTTCCCCGCATGGAACTACATCTTTTGGGGAGTTCCCTGCATGGAACTACATCTTTTGGGGAGTTCCCCGCATGGAACTACATCTTTTGGGGAGTTCCCTGCATGGAACTACATCTTTTGGGGAGTTCCCCGCATGGAACTACATCTTTTGGGGAGTTCCCTGCATGGAACTACATCTTTCGGGGAGTTCCCTGCATGGAACTACATCTTTTGGGGAGTTCCCCGCATGGAACTACATCTTTCGGGGAGTTCCCCGCATGGAACTACATCTTTTGGGGAGTTCCCTGCATGGAACTACATCTTTTGGGGAGTTCCCCGCATGGAACTACATCTTTTGGGGAGTTCCCTGCATGGAACTACATCTTTTGGGGAGTTCCCTGCATGGAACTACATCTTTTGGGGAGTTCCCCGCATGGAACTACATCTTTTGGGGAGTTCCCTGCATGGAACTACATCTTTTGGGGAGTTCCCCGCATGGAACTACATCTTTTGGGGAGTTCCCTGCATGGAACTACATCTTTTGGGGAGTTCCCTGCATGGAACTACATCTTTTGGGGAGTTCCCCGCATGGAACTACATCTTTTGGGGAGTTCCCTGCATGGAACTACATCTTTTGGGGAGTTCCCCGCATGGAACTACATCTTTTGGGGAGTTCCCTGCATGGAACTACATCTTTTGGGGAGTTCCCTGCATGGAACTACATCTTTTGGGGAGTTCCCTGCATGGAACTACATCTTTTGGGGAGTTCCCTGCATGGAACTACATCTTTTGGGGAGTTCCCTGCATGGAACTACATCTTTTGGGGAGTTCCCTGCATGGAACTACATCTTTTGGGGAGTTCCCTGCATGGAACTACATCTTTTGGGGAGTTCCCTGCATGGAACTACATCTTTTGGGGAGTTCCCTGCATGGAACTACATCTTTTGGGGAGTTCCCTGCATGGAACTACATCTTTTGGGGAGTTCCCCGCATGGAACTACATCTTTTGGGGAGTTCCCTGCATGGAACTACATCTTTTGGGGAGTTCCCCGCATGGAACTACATCTTTTGGGGAGTTCCCCGCATGGAACTACATCTTTTGGGGAGTTCCCTGCATGGAACTACATCTTTTGGGGAGTTCCCCGCATGGAACTACATCTTTTGGGGAGTTCCCTGCATGGAACTACATCTTTTGGGGAGTTCCCTGCATGGAACTACATCTTTTGGGGAGTTCCCCGCATGGAACTACATCTTTTGGGGAGTTCCCCGCATGGAACTACATCTTTTGGGGAGTTCCCTGCATGGAACTACATCTTTTGGGGAGTTCCCTGCATGGAACTACATCTTTTGGGGAGTTCCCTGCATGGAACTACATCTTTTGGGGAGTTCCCCGCATGGAACTACATCTTTTGGGGAGTTCCCTGCATGGAACTACATCTTTTGGGGAGTTCCCTGCATGGAACTACATCTTTTGGGGAGTTCCCTGCATGGAACTACATCTTTTGGGGAGTTCCCCGCATGGAACTACATCTTTTGGGGAGTTCCCTGCATGGAACTACATATTTTCAGATGGGGGTCGGCAGGCCAGTTACACACCATTTCTCCTTTGCCTCTTTGACGTGAAATAGTTTGAGCGCCACTGATACGGAAACAGTGGCGTGCACAGATAGACACTAGGGGGTGCTAGAGCACCCCCCCTGCCCTTTTGGCACTTTTGCTCTTAAAAAAAAAATGTTTTTTTTTCTTCTTAATTTGTAGTGTGTGGACCATGCGGTGACATTGATCAAATCTTGATAAAAAAACGCTTCTACTATATTATTTTAGGCCCCCCACAATCTAAAGCTATGTTTCTATATGTCAGTGGTTCTTCGATTAAAGAAAAATAGCAGATCTACAAGCACGTAGCGCGCCACTCGGTGGCGCGCTACGAGCTTGTAGATCAAAATGGGTTCCCGTTCAGAATGGGTTGTAGTTTGAGCGTCATAACAGAACCATCTAAACACTACAGCATGCAGAGGAGAAGTCATAACAGAACCATCTAAACACTACAGCATGCAGAGGAGAAGTCATAACAGAACCATCTAAACACTACAACATGCAGAGGAGAAGTCATAACAGAACCATCTAAACACTACAACATGCAGAGGAAAAGTCATAACAGAACCATCTAAACACTACAACATGCAGAGGAGAAGTCATAACAGAACCATCTAAACACTACAACATGCAGAGGAGAAGTCATAACAGAACCATCTAAACACTACAACATGTAGAGGAGAAGTCATAACAGAACCATCTAAACACTACAGCATGCAGAGGAGAAGTCATAACAGAACCATCTAAATACTACAGCATGCAGAGGAGAAGTCATAACAGAACCATCTAAATACTACAACATGCAGAGGAGAAGTCATAACAGAACCATCTAAACACTACTGCATGCAGAGGAGAAGTCATAACAGAACCATCTAAACACTACAGCATGAAGAGGAGAAGTCATAACAGAACCATCTAAACACTACAGCATGCAGAGGAGAAGTCATAACAGAACCATCTAAACACTACAACATGCAGAGGAGAAGTCATAACAGAACCATCTAAACACTACAACATGCAGAGGAGAAGTCATAACAGAACCATCTAAACACTACAGCATGCAGAGGAGAAGTCATAACAGATTAGTCACTCAATGTTAAATGAATGGTATTTTAATGGTATTTTTCCATCCTTTTTACCACAATCATAATTTTTACCAAATGCTCCTTTTTTTTTAATAGAAAAGACCAAATAAAAAGTATGTCATGACATCACAGGTCCTGATTGGCTCACAGCGGACATGCACAACATCTCACACAGCTCCCGATTGGCTCACCGCGGACAGAACATCATGTCACACAGCTCCCGATTGGCTTACTGCGGAGCCAAATGACAGCGATTAAAGGGGAATTTCACCGGCCGATGGAAACTCCAGTCACTCGTTATACTCACTCGTTACATTAATGGTATTTTAACCCATTCTGACCTGAGATCAGATTCTAAAAAAACATCTTCTACATCCTGACAGTTTTCTGAAAAAAGCTATGTTTCTGTGTCAGTCGTTCTTCGATTTTTCCAAAAATAGCAGACCTACAAGCTCGTATAGCGCGCCACTCGGTGGCGCGCTATACGAGCTTGTAGATCTGCTATTTTTCAATAGCTAAAGCACGACATGATGCTAACGTTGTAGACAGAACACCATGTCGCACAGCTCCTGATGACATTAGCATGGTGTGATATTTGAGCTGGCCTCTGCTTTGTTGACTGTCTGTCTACCAACGCGTGTTAGTGTTACTCTATAGCGCGGCGGCTCGGCCTGCTGCGCCACAACATGGCTGGACACCAGAGCCACCAGAGCCCCCGCTAGCGCCCCCTGCTGGGGTGTTTCATATCGGACCGGTGGTGTGTCTCACCGACGCCAGGGGAAACCGTGTCACCAACGCCAAACCAGCGCACATTAACCCATTCTGACCCGAGATCAGATTCTATAAAAATGTCTTCTACACATCCTGACAGTTTTTCATTCTGACCTGAGATCAGATTCTATAAAAATGTCTTCTACATCCTGACAGTTTTTCATTCTGACCTGAGATCAGATTCTATAAAAATGTCTTCTACATCCTGACAGTTTTCCATTCTGACCTGAGATCAGATTCTATAAAAATGTCTTCTACATCCTGACAGTTTTTCATTCTGACCTGAGATCAGATTCTATAAAAATGTCTTCTACATCCTGACAGTTTTCCATTCTGACCTGAGATCAGATTCTAAAAAATGTCTTCTACATCCTGACAGTTTTCCATTCTGACCTGAGATCAGATTCTAAAAATGTCTTCTATACATCCTGACAGTTTTCCATTCTGACCTGAGATCAGATTCTAAAAATGTCTTCTATACATCCTGACAGTTTTCCATTCTGACCCGAGATCAGATTCTATAAAAATGTCTTCTACATCCTGACAGTTTTCCATTCTGACCTGAGATCAGATTCTAAAAAAATGTCTTCTACATCCTGACAGTTTTCCATTCTGACCTGAGATCAGATTCTAAAAAATGTCTTCTACATCCTGACAGTTTTCCATTCTGACCCGAGATCAGATTCTAAAAATGTCTTCTACATCCTGACAGTTTTCCATTCTGACCTGAGATCAGATTCTAAAAATGTCTTCTATACATCCTGACAGTTTTCCATTCTGACCCGAGATCAGATTCTATAAAAATGTCTTCTACATCCTGACAGTTTTCCATTCTGACCTGAGATCAGATTCTAAAAAATGTCTTCTACATCCTGACAGTTTTCCATTCTGACCCGAGATCAGATTCTAAAAATGTCTTCTACATCCTGACAGTTTTCCA
>NC_139698.1:2267852-2272852 GCF_964188405.1 Protomyctophum parallelum | reverse complement strand
TTTTACTAAAACTACAACATGACGTCACTGAGCCGCGGTGGTAAGAGACTCACCGCTCACCCAAACACACCTCTCTGTTTTTACTAAAACTACAACATGACGTCACTGAGCCGCGGTGGTAAGAGACTCACCTCTCACCCAAACACACTGCTCTGTTTTTACTAAAACTACAACATGACGTCACTGAGCCGCGGTGGTAAGAGACTCACCGCTCACCCCAAACACATCTCTCTGTTTTTACTAAAACTACAACATGACGTCACTGAGCCGCGGTGGTAAGAGACTCACCTCTCACCCAAACACACTGCTCTGTTTTTACTAAAACTACAACATGACGTCACTGAGCCGCGGTGGTAAGAGACTCACCTCTCACCCCAAACACACTGCTCTGTTTTTACTAAAACTACAACATGACGTCACTGAGCCGCGGTGGTAAGAGACTCACCGCTCACCCCAAACACATCTCTCTGTTTTTACTAAAACTACAACATGACGTCACTGAGCCGTGGTGGTAAGAGACTCACCACTCACCCCAAACACATCTCTCTGTTTTTACTAAAACTACAACATGACGTCACTGAGCCGTGGTGGTAAGAGACTCACCTCTCACCCCAAACACATCTCTCTGTTTTTACTAAAACTACAACATAATGTCACTGAGCCGCGGTGGTAAGAGACTCACCTCTCACCCCAAACACACTGCTCTGTTTTTACTAAAACTACAACATGACGTCACTGAGCCGCGGTGGTAAGAGACTCACCGCTCACCCCAAACACATCTCTCTGTTTTTACTAAAACTACAACATGACGTCACTGAGCCGTGGTGGTAAGAGACTCACCACTCACCCCAAACACACCTCTCTGTTTTTACTAAAACTACAACATGACGTCACTGAGCCGCGGTGGTAAGAGACTCACCTCTCACCCCAAACACACCTCTCTGTTTTTACTAAAACTACAACATGACGTCACTGAGCCGCGGTGGTAAGAGACTCACCGCTCACCCAAACACACCTCTCTGTTTTTACTAAAACTACAACATGACGTCACTGAGCCGCGGTGGTAAGAGACTCACCTCTCACCCAAACACACTGCTCTGTTTTTACTAAAACTACAACATGACGTCACTGAGCCGCGGTGGTAAGAGACTCACCGCTCACCCCAAACACATCTCTCTGTTTTTACTAAAACTACAACATGACGTCACTGAGCCGCGGTGGTAAGAGACTCACCTCTCACCCAAACACACTGCTCTGTTTTTACTAAAACTACAACATGACGTCACTGAGCCGCGGTGGTAAGAGACTCACCTCTCACCCCAAACACACTGCTCTGTTTTTACTAAAACTACAACATGACGTCACTGAGCCGCGGTGGTAAGAGACTCACCGCTCACCCCAAACACATCTCTCTGTTTTTACTAAAACTACAACATGACGTCACTGAGCCGTGGTGGTAAGAGACTCACCACTCACCCCAAACACATCTCTCTGTTTTTACTAAAACTACAACATGACGTCACTGAGCCGTGGTGGTAAGAGACTCACCTCTCACCCCAAACACATCTCTCTGTTTTTACTAAAACTACAACATAATGTCACTGAGCCGCGGTGGTAAGAGACTCACCTCTCACCCCAAACACACCTCTCTGTTTTTACTAAAACTACAACATGACGTCATTGAGCCGCGGTGGTAAGAGACTCACCGCTCACCCCAAACACACTGCTCTGTTTTTACTAAAACTACAACATGACGTCACTGAGCCGTGGTGGTAAGAGACTCACCTCTCACCCCAAACACATCTCTCTGTTTTTACTAAAACTACAACATGACGTCACTGAGCCGCGGTGGTAAGAGACTCACCTCTCACCCCAAACACACTGCTCTGTTTTTACTAAAACTACAACATGACGTCACTGAGCCGTGGTGGTAAGAGACTCACCTCTCACCCCAAACACACTGCTCTGTTTTTACTAAAACTACAACATGACGTCACTGAGCCGTGGTGGTAAGAGACTCACCTCTCACCCCAAACACACCTCTCTGTTTTTACTAAAACTACAACATGATGTCACTGAGCCGCGGTGGTAAGAGACTCACCACTCACCCCAAACACATCTCTCTGTTTTTACTAAAACTACAACATGACGTCACTGAGCCGCGGTGGTAAGAGACTCACCACTCACCCCAAACACATCTCTCTGTTTTTACTAAAACTACAACATGACGTCACTGAGCCGCGGTGGTAAGAGACTCACCCCTCACCCCAAACACATCTCTCTGTTTTTACTAAAACTACAACATGACGTCACTGAGCCGCGGTGGTAAGAGACTCACCTCTCACCCCAAACACACTGCTCTGTTTTTACTAAAACTACAACATGACGTCACTGAGCCGCGGTGGTAAGAGACTCACCGCTCACCCAAACACATCTCTCTGTTTTTACTAAAACTACAACATGACGTCACTGAGCCGCGGTGGTAAGAGACTCACCTCTCACCCCAAACACATCTCTCTGTTTTTACTAAAACTACAACATGACGTCACTGAGCCGCGGTGGTAAGAGACTCACCGCTCACCCCAAACACATCTCTCTGTTTTTACTAAAACTACAACATGACGTCACTGAGCCGCGGTGGTAAGAGACTCACCTCTCACCCCAAACACATCTCTCTGTTTTTACTAAAACTACAACATGACGTCATTGAGCCGCGGTGGTAAGAGACTCACCTCTCACCCCAAACACACTGCTCTGTTTTTACTAAAACTACAACATGACGTCACTGAGCCGCGGTGGTAAGAGACTCACCGCTCACCCCAAACACACTGCTCTGTTTTTACTAAAACTACAACATGACGTCACTGAGCCGCGGTGGTAAGAGACTCACCGCTCACCCCAAAACACATCTCTCTGTTTTTACTAAAACTACAACATGACGTCACTGAGCCGCGGTGGTAAGAGACTCACCTCTCACCCCAAACACACTGCTCTGTTTTTACTAAAACTACAACATGACGTCACTGAGCCGCGGTGGTAAGAGACTCACCGCTCACCCCAAACACATCTCTCTGTTTTTACTAAAACTACAACATGACATCACTGAGCCGCGGTGGTAAGAGACTCACCGCTCACCCCCAAACACACCTCTCTGTTTTTACTAAAACTACAACATGACGTCACTGAGCCGCGGTGGTAAGAGACTCACCTCTCACCCCAAACACACCTCTCTGTTTTTACTAAAACTACAACATGACGTCACTGAGCCGCGGTGGTAAGAGACTCACCTCTCACCCCAAACACACCTCTCTGTTTTTACTAAAACTACAACATGACGTCACTGAGCCGCGGTGGTAAGAGACTCACCTCTCACCCCAAACACATCTCTCTGTTTTTACTAAAACTACAACATGACGTCACTGAGCCGCGGTGGTAAGAGACTCACCGCTCACCCCAAACACATCTCTGTTTTTACTAAAACTACAACATGACGTCACTGAGCCGCGGTGGTAAGAGACTCACCGCTCACCCAAACACATCTCTCTGTTTTTACTAAAACTACAACATGACGTCACTGAGCCGCGGTGGTAAGAGACTCACCGCTCACCCCAAACACATCTCTCTGTTTTTACTAAAACTACAACATGACATCACTGAGCCGCGGTGGTAAGAGACTCACCTCTCACCCCCAAACACATCTCTCTGTTTTTACTAAAACTACAACATGACGTCACTGAGCCGCGGTGGTAAGAGACTCACCGCTCACCCCAAACACATCTCTGTTTTTACTAAAACTACAACATGACGTCACTGAGCCGCGGTGGTAAGAGACTCACCGCTCACCCCAAACACATCTCTGTTTTTACTAAAACTACAACATGACGTCACTGGTGGTAAGAGACTCACCGCTCACCCAAACATCTCTCTTGTTTTTACTAAGAGATGTGGTCACCTCTTTACCTAAAACGGAGTATGAATATGCCTTAACTCTGGGGGAGCTCTGGAGGGTTTGATCTACAAGCTCGAGCTTGTAGATCGGCTATTTTCAGCAAGTGTAAAAACACTCATTACGACGGCATCAAGACCCGCCAAAATACATCTTAGTCGACTAAATCAACTGTAGATTTAGTCGACTAAAATCTTATGACATTTAGTCAAAACTAAAACTAGACTAACACTATAAGACATTCCATGGTGACTTAAAATGTGACTAAAACTAAATGGAGTTTCAGTCCAAAGACTAAATGATTAAACTAAAATAGACATTTTCTGCCAAAAACAACACATGCGTTCCAGACCACCACCACAGGGAGTGCAGTGCCCGGTGACGAACAGCCCGCCCGCCCGCCTGCCCGACTGTCTGCCTGCCTGCCTGCCTGCCTGCCTGCCCGCCCGCCTGCCCGCCTGCCTGCCTGCCTGCCTGCCTGCCTGCCTGTCTGTCTGTCTGCCTGCCCGCCTGCCTGCCTGCCTGCCTGCCTGCCTGCCTGTCTGTCTGTCTGCCTGCCTGCCTGCCTGCCTGCCTGCCTGCCTGCCTGCCTGCCTGTCTGCCCGCCTGCCCGCCTGCCCGCCTGCCTGCCTGTCTGCCTGCCTGTCTGCCTGCCTGCCTGCCTGCCTGCCCGCCTGCCTGCCTGCCTGGTGTGTCAGACCATCAGCCCAGTGTGTCTGCACAGAACCACAAAGCCTCGGTGCCGTCGTGGTGGTGACACCATGGCGGTGTCGGCGCGTCCATGTGTGTCAGGGTGATGAATAGACGTGTCACCTCCTGTCCCCATGACTGATTGGATACAGGGGGGGGGGGGGGGGGGGGGGGGGAGGGAGTGTATGGTGGGGTGTTAGACATAAGACCTATCATATCATGACAGCAATAACAACATCCTGGATAGATAGATAGATAGATAGATAGATAGATAGATAGATAGATAGATAGATAGATAGATAGATAGATAGATAGATAGATAGATAGATAGATAAAACGAAAAGTTCAATTTGATATAATTTTT